>NC_064408.1:119040000-119317500 GCF_023375975.1 Astyanax mexicanus
GTGTTAAGCCATGAGCAGCTGGAGAAGCGGCACAGCATCAGCACTGAAGAGAAAAAAAGCAGATTTCTATGTTGTTGAATTCTTCAAGACTAGGGGCGTCAATCAAAGATAAAAAAAAAGATTAATATGGTTAATTACAACAGAATTATTTAATTAATCTCAATTAACAAAACGTTTTCTTATTATTAAGGAAGAAAAAAATTGTAATAATGGGAGTTTTAGTGTAAATAAAAGAATAAAAAATACTTTTTATTCAATTGCTTAAAAAACTTTACAAATATTATGTGATTAATTATGATTAATCAATTTTTAAAATGCTGGTATACAGAAATTGCAGAGCTTGTACTGTATTTTCGTCAGTTTAACAGAGAGGTTCAAACTTCGGAAACAAATGCTAGTTTACCTCCATATTCCATCCATCCATCTTTTTTCATCACAAGAAAGAAAACATGCACAGAACCCCCACTAGATCCCCACCCACTAGATCAGCTGAAGAAAGATTAGCATTTCAGTCTGCTAGTTGAGAACCTAGCAAGTAGACTTCGTCTGAGGGTGGGATCTGTACCTACTGTAGGTAACAAATCAGCAGATGAAAGAAGTATAAGTAGTTCTCAATATTAGACACAATATCTATTTTGACCAGATTTTAGATGATTCCATTTGCCTCGATTTAACTTCTTGCATTAAAAAATAAAAGCCCAACATGCAGCCATCATTTTCTCTAAATTTTATGCTCATTAGAGACCCCAGATAGTTCCAGAACTAAAACATGAACCTGAAAGTGACCTCACTTTTGAAGCCTCTTGCATGTTTGCATGTTTAACTAAACAGTTATCATATGCACATACATTACACACACACATGCACACACAGGAATTAAAATATACATTAAGGCATTAGAGGCATTTAGCAAATGCTCTTATCCAGAGTGATTAGCAAAAATGTGTAAACCTAGAAAGAAAATCAGGCAAATACTGTACAAAGTAGCTGGAGATGCTACGAGACCTGCAATACAACTAAAGAAGAAGTGACAATTAAACAGGAAGAGGTTAAGTGTGTGAACATGAGTCGAAATCACAGTAAAGCTGACCCAGAAATTGACTGCATGAACACCTATTAATAAATTTATAACTATTTAAAATGAGA
Organism: Astyanax mexicanus; assembly: GCF_023375975.1. Lineage (NCBI taxonomy): Eukaryota > Metazoa > Chordata > Actinopteri > Characiformes > Acestrorhamphidae > Astyanax > Astyanax mexicanus. The sequence continues at coordinate 119,041,147 of NC_064408.1, forward strand.
TAATGTGTATCATGTAATCATGGTGAGCGGTATTTAAAAGACAGGTAGAATGGACAGGTGACATAAAAATTGGGTATTAAAAAAAGGCTCTTCCAGAAACAATATACCTAACTATAAATTAATCTATTCAGATTTCATGAATACATTTAAAGAACAATTAATTAATTAATTATTTGACTCAAATAAAGACATATCGTCGCTGTCCAATGTAAAAACAAGGATCTCCATTTTTGTCAATTTTTGGTTTGCTGCATTATTAGAACCGACAAACTATTTCTTACACTGTGTCAAAATTTCTTGATGAACGGACCATTAGGATTACTTAAAAATGACCTGAAATAAACTCTTTTCACATTGACTTCCATTGACAGCTTAAAGGTTTTTTTTCTCTCCTGTAAAGTTGCTGTTTTGGAGATACACGTTTTTCATTAGACAGCGACGATATATATATATATATATATATATATATATATATATATATATATATATATATATATATATATATATATATATATAAAATAAGTAATTATCTGTATGGTGGTGCTATGTTTAATTTTAACTTTAAATTACATTTAGTTTAAAGACCATAAAATATGGACATTTTAATGAAAACCTCACAGACTCTTACTGTAAAAAACTGTAGGAAAGTTTTCCAACAGTCTTGAAGGAAGGAGTTCCTAGAGGTGTTTATTAGCACTTGTTGCTCCTTTGCCTTCTTCACTCTGTGAAGCTCCAGCTCACCCCAAACCATCTGGATTGGGTTCAGGTCCGGTGACTGTGGAGGTTCAGCTCATTTTTTGTTAAGTATAAAACTCCACATGTGTTCATTCATAGTTTTGATGCTTCAGTGAGAATCTACAATGTAAATAGTCATGAAAATAAAGAAAACGCATTGAATGAGAAGGTGTGTCTAAACTTTTGGCCTGTTCTGTATATATATATATATATATATATATATATATATATATATATATATATATATATATATATATCATATAATGACTGAAGTGAAAAAAATGAAGGATTATGGACATTATTAAACACAATGGACGAAAATTAAATTTTTCACATTTTCTTTATTTATTCCTAAAAATTGTGTATTTTACATCTTGTTCTGGATAATGTTGTAATATGAATGTTTCATTGTATAAGAGTTTTGTGGAAAAAAAATCAATAAAGTATAAATAAATTAACCCCTCATCAATTCCTGGGAGCCTCAAATGCAAACAGAAGCCAATACATATCCGGGAAATACAGTGACGTCTATTACAGATTACAGTTGAGGTTGTTAGTTTGGTTGTGTGAGTGGAATGACTTTTGTACTACATGTTTTTTTTTTGAGAAAAAAAATTGGACACCGCACAAAATGAACCTGACGTTTTAGTTTTTTAAGGTAGAGTTTTCGGTTTCTATGAAAGAAAAAAGTTGCGAGAATGCATTTATCGTAAACCAAGAGAGTACTGGGCGCTCGTTCTGAGGACGCCACATCCTGTTTACAGGACCTTTCTGGCAAGCACAACAATGTGCATCCAGGTAAAATAACCGTTTAAGGGTGGCAGGTGTGAATCACACAAATCCTGAGCTTTTATTTTTGATTTGCTTTTCACTAATGCTGTAGATTTCGAGCTGGAAAGTGTTGGTTTAAGCCTACTCGTAGACGATGTCTTCGTTAAAAATGCTAAATAATCCAAGATTAAGCTTAATCCCAGTCTGGGAAATGTACAATAAGAGTCTGACCACATGTTTCAATTGCAATTTAAATGCAACCTTCTACTAGTGTGCCACTTTATAATAAGACTACCTTTATAAAGGGTTTATAAATGGTTTACAATTAGTTTATTAATGGTTACTAATTAGGTTGTAAATGCCTATACATCATTATTAATCAGTTATAACACATACGTAGAGAGGGCAACAATGACCTGTTGTTTGCCAAATAGTGAACCCACAGCCATCTATATTGTTGCCCTTTCTACGCATGTGTTATAACTGATTATTAATGATTTTTAAGGTACTTTCAACCTCATTAGTAACCATTAATAAACTAATTGTAAACCAGTTATAAACCCTTTATGAAGGTAATATTTTAAAGTGGTACCAGAATATCATTGAAAATTACTTCATTTTAGTAACTCAGTTCAAAGTGTGAAACTCATATACAGTATTATATAGATATACTAAACACAGAGTGATCTATTTTAAGCATTTATTTCTTTTAAGGTTGATAATTATGGTTTACAGCCAACGAAAACCCAAAAATTAATATCTCAGAAATGTAGAATATTATATCAGACCAACTGGTACTTTTGGCAGTGTGGGCAGTGTGCCAAGTCCTGCTGGAAAATGAAATCTGCATCTCCATAAAAGTTGTCAGTAGCAGAGGGAAGCATGAAGTGCTGTAAGATTTTGTGGGAAAACAAAACTACACTGAGTTTGGACTTGATAATAAAACACAGTGGATCAACACCAGCAGATGACAGACATGACTCTCCAAACCATCACTGACCATCAGTAAATTTTACATTTCATTTGTAAATCAAGGGAGCAGAGTCTGCTTGAGATCTTGTGTGAAGTTGAGTGAAGTGAATGTCTTGATTGCCTATGACCCCATCACTGGTTTAATGTTTACTGATATTTGGAACACTTTTTTGTACAGGTTTGTACCATTTAACCAACCAAAAGGTACATTCTACATTTTGTATCACTGTACTAATAAACAATATAAATATAAATATATATATGATGTTCCTACACTGTGCTCTTTAGGGCACAGTCTAGGGGTAAGTTTTTTTACCCTCTTCTTTCCCCTTGTATCCCTCTAACTGAAGAACTGATGGCTGCGTGTGCACACGCTCCGGCTTACCCTGTCTTCCTGTCCTGTTTCCCCCTTGTATGTTATTGTATGGATGGGTTGATAGCTAATTTAGCTGGTACTTGTGACCATGTGACAATAAAGGCAATTCTGATTCTGATATATATTTTAATTGCACATTTTTTATTTGAAAGCCAGACAATTTTGGATCATCAAGTTCTTGACACATATTTAGTTGATGATAATGTTTATAATCTTTTATAATCTATACTGGCACAAAAAACATGGATACAAAAAAGGACTTTAACTCAAAGGTACTTTTTTGTACCTCAATATAAGGTACAGCCCCAGCGACAAGCTTTGTACTCTTTTAAGTACACATCTGTACTTATTTTTCTTAGAGTGTGGAATGATGGAGTTCCAAATTATACTTTTGAGAAGAAGGTGAATACAATCACTGAGTGCAACCAATTTTTCACAGCAATGCTTCAAAATGTAGTAGAGCTATGGTAGACTTACTGAGTTACTCCAACAAAAACATGGTAAAATCCCTTTTTTACAAATGTTCGTACGTTTGATATATGATGTAGGTTAAAATTAAAACCATCCTATAGCTTCTATTGTAGAGTTACAGTTTCAGAGAACCAAGGATTTGTCCCGACATCAGCGCTACAGGATTCATTGGAAGTGTGGAGTTAATACCAATAAATGAATCACTTCCGCTCGCAGTGAAGATGAGTTTACAAAGTCTTTTCATTTCATTTCCCTGCTTGCCATTCATCTGAGGAATGTGAATGCTGCTTAGGCTGGCCCCCGTCCTCCGCGACCCGGAGCGCACCTCCAGCAAACGCATTCCTTTCATCCCTCCCAGAATGCACCGTGACGCAAAATAGCCCCTCGTTGAAGACATATCATACCCAGCCACCGCTTTGGGAGCCATCGGAGGCGGCGGGCCGGTGCCAGGCGCTCCGGGTTGGCCGAGAAAAGCCGCAAAGATGGAGATGGGGTGGAGGGAGGGGGCTGTACTGTCTCTACAGGCCAGTAAGCCCTAAGGCCCCCCAGCCTCCCAGCCCCCCCCGAGCCTTGAAAACATGGCGAATTGTGAGCAGGCTTGGCAGTGGCTCACCATTCGCCTTAGGTCTGTCACAGCTCAAAAAGACAGCCGGCGCTCGCCCAGCAACGTTGGGGGAGCGTGTCTTTGGGTTCATCTGGATTGGCGTCGATAAGCGGCGGCCGGCGTCTCCTCGGCGTATCGCTGCGCCGCACCGTGCGCCGGCTCGAGTGGAGGGAGGTGCTCGGGGGGAGCCACGGGCCGAGCCACTGCAGGCCAAGCTCCTGCATGCCAACACTGGACACTGCCATACCAGCACAGGCTGCCATTCTTCGCCTGCTCTGCTATGCCTCGGCAGGCTAGCTCAAAGTCCTCGGCTCGCCGGCAGAGTGTGTCACCGGCAGCGCCGGCGCCAAATGCTGGCGCCAACCGCGCTATCGGTTAAAACAGCAGCAGGCCTGAGTTCGGCGAGCTTATCTGCGGTGTTTTGCGGCTCTTTAGAAGCACAGAAGTGCAAGAGTTTGTACTGGTGATAACTTATGAAGTGTATAGCCTCACTTTCTTACCAATAAATCGCTCCAAGACTTGCTTTAAAAAGGGAACTTTCTGCAAATTAAAGTATAAAAAGTCCTTTAAAGTGGACGATTGAGATGAAACAGTGAATTATAGCGAAAACTTCCAACCGATTCTACTTTTTAAACAGAGGGAGGGTAGAGATTGGATCCAGGGGTCTACACTAAACTAATATTGTGTTCTATGACTTGTGGGACATGTGGAATATGTGTGTGGGGCCTCCAGCAATGAAAATAATTTGATGTGATTTCTGCCAGAGTCGCTTGCAAAAAACAATCAATAATGCCTTTTATGATGTTTACCCAATACACACCGGAAACCATGGACGGAGAAATGTTAAACACCTACGCAAATTCAGAAAATTAAATAACGCCCATCCATCTGCAACCACTATCAAACCCCCAAAACTACACTGGTTGGACAATGAAACTGAAACACCTGGTTTTAGAGCACAATAATTTAGAGTTGAGGTGCACATTGAATTCTGCCGTGATTTGATCAGCCGTGGTTTTATGTTTTTTGGATACAATCCGGGTTAGCACCCGAACATCCCTTTCAGACAGCTTCCTCTTACAGCGTCCACAGTTAATCCTGTTGGATGTGGTTGGTCCTTCTTGGTGGTATGCTGACATTACCCTGGATACCGTGGCTCTTGATGCATCACAAAGACTTGCTGTCTTGGTCACAGATGATCCAGCAAGACGTGCAGCAAACAATTTGTCCTCTTTTGAACTCTGATATGTCACCCATAATGTTGTGTGCATTGCAATATTTAGAGTAAAACTGCGCTCTTACCCTGCTAATTGAACCTTCACACTCTGTTCTTACTGGTGCAATGTGCAATTAATGAAGATTGGCCACCAAGCTGCTCCAATTTAGCCATGATGAAACCTCCCACACTAAAATGACAGGTGTTTCAGTTTCATTGTCCAACCCCTGTACAACTCCAACATATTTTACAACACTTTTGCCATGAGCTTGCTAGACAATGTTTGACCTCTCTCACAAGATAACACCTCACAACTTATACAGGTGTGGGCTTTTCTGTTTATCACCTAAGTGTGGGTGAAATGATACTGCTTTGAGGCAAACCTGAGCTTGAGTTAAATCTCTCCAATTTGCTTGTTTTAATGGCCCTCCTGATCTCAGTAGCCTACATCATCTGAAGATACTTGTAATTAATAGATGTAAATTTCTTTTTTTCTTCGATTTTTCAGACTATAATGTAAACTATAAGGCTCATTTAAAATCATTAAATTTTCCCCAAAATTGACAGTGTGCCTTATAACCTGGTGTGGCTTATGTATAAATTCTACCAGTCAGAAGTAGTAAAGCCACTCTACTTAAGTACAGCATTATAAGGGTGAGTTTTCAGGATTTATTTTTTTTCAGCAATAAGGCTAGGTGCAGCAGCATTAGCATTAGCGCTAAACGCAATGCTCAAGCTTTCGCCATTCAGAGGCGAGTATATTTAGACTGTAGTCTGCTTGTTTACTATGTTAAAACAAGCTACGTGGGATGAATCGCTAGCTGATAGTGCTCTGGTTTACAGGAACACTCAGGTTTCCCCCGGTTAGAGGCTAATGCTAATGCTGCTGCACCCAGCCTTAGTGCTGGAGAAACTTCACTGGAAACTCATTCTTAGTCAAAATACTGGAAATCTAAGTTTACTGTAAATAAATGGAAGCGCTTTACACACTAAAATAAACAGTTTTCAGAAGAGAAATCTGTGTAGATTAACATCCAGCACTCGTTTGACTTTGAAAGAAAATATATTTTTTTTTAAAAAGGAGGGAAACATGGTAACACCCTTGCTCACTTCGATATAGGCATATTTACCACTGCACCTTATGTATGAAAATAGATCAGAAAATAGACTTTTCACCTTATAATCTGGTGCACTTCAGAATCCTGGCTTCAGATTTTTACCTACAGCCTTCAAAAACTGACTGTTCACTCGCTGCCCAATACGTGCAGTAGATCCACAAACTGACATGAGTCATTGCCCTCAGATAATCGTGTCAGCGTTTTTTAAAGTTCTTGGCTGATTGTTGTGTACATCTACTTCCACCATTCACACACTCGTGATAAGAATGCGTCGGCAGGCTGTGAAACTCTGGAGGACTTCCCTCAGAATCTGAAAGGACCTACATATCAGCTGCATGCAGATCATCACAACGTTTCAACCACACCGCACCTTCAGCTTCTCAGGTTAGGTAGGAAATACCCACACAGAGTAAAGTTGGGGAGGGGGAGAGGGGAGACGTGGTATGGGAACTGCAGAGAGAGAAATGCGCCAGAACTTCAGGTAAGGTCAGACAGTAGTTCTTATAAACCAGAGGTTTCAAATAAATGATAGACACCTTATCTGACCTGATTTAAGAAGATTCCCAGCATTTACTGCTGAGAGTAGATAAGTATTACTATCACACGTGTTAAAAAACAGAGGTTTTTACTTTTTTTTATTTATTTCAGTATTATTAATATTAACTAATATCAGTTAAATATACTTAAAGCAGCAGTCCTTAAGATTTGTTCTTTTAAATTAAAAACCAAGTGGTACTTTTGGCAGTGTGGGCAGTGTGCCAAGTCCTGCTGGAGAATTAAATCCACATCTTCACAAAAGTTGTCAGCAGCAGAGGGAAGCATGAAGTGCTGTAAGATTTTGCGGGAAAACAAAACTGCACTGATTTTAGACTTAATAATAAAACACAGTGGATCAACACCAGCAGATGACAGACATGACTCTCCAAACCATCACTGATTGGTGGAAACTTCACCCTAGACTTCAAGCAGTTTGGACTGTGTGTCTCTCCACTCTTCCTCCAGACTCTGATCCCTTGATTTACAAATGAAATGTAAAATTTACTGATGATCAGTGATGGTTTGGAGAGACATGTCATCTGCTGATCCACTGTGTTTTATTATCAAGTCTAAAGTCTGCATCCAGTACTGGGTTGCCAAATTGGACCCAACTCCAGTTATTTTTAACCCAGTGATTCTTAGAATGCTGGTTAATCCGATGTTTACACTCATTTCTAGCTTCATTATTCATTCATCATTATTGCATATTCATTAGTCATTTCTGTATTTATTATTCATATTGCTTTTGTTGTGCTAATGATTGCGATACCAGAGGAGGAGTCTTGGTTCCTCGCAGGGTTCCTGTCAAATGCTCTGAGGGAGTTTTTCCTGTCACTGTCGTGTTCGGCTCACTCACTGGGGGGCCTGGACCCAGGTTTATATACAGCTACTTCATGATCATGACCTTCATAAAAAAATTGCTATACACTGCCAGAAAAAAGTACTGTACATGTACATTTTTGGGATTTAACAATGTAAAAAGGATGCAAATGTATACTACAAATACTAAAGACATTTACTTGAGGCTATCTTAGTGGTGGGAAATTGGCAATGTGCGCCACTGACTGATTAAAACCCTGACAACAGTCACCAGTCAGTCGCCCAATCCTATCTTAGCCATGTAGGAGTGCTGTGCGTGTTGTTGATACGAGCTGTTAAGGTACAAACGCGCCAAAGTCAGAGCTCACCTGCCTCTTAAAAGAAAATCACAACTGGCACATTGATTGGTTTATTTCACGTTACACCCAAAACACACCCATTATCAATTAAGAGAATAAGTTCATGCCATTTGTGTATGTCTAGCTGTGCAAGGCATATTTTTTGCACCCTCACGATACGCTTCATAGGTTAATAAATAAAGAAACTTATAAATGAGCTTCTCTTGGAAATCACATGTTTGCCATTTGACTCACCATTTTGGCTAATTTCTAACACTTACAAACACAAATTAAAAAAACTTGTTAAACATAACTAAATGGCAAAAAAGAAGAAGCAGTTACTGCCAATCGTTTCTTCTCAATGGGTCTCTATTGGTGTAGAACAGTATAGTCAGCCAGATTGGGAATTGAACCCCAGTCTCCCACATGATGTGGTAGCTCACTGGCATGCAGTGGTGTCATCCACAGCGCCACACCAACCACTTAAAGACCACAGCTTTATTAAAGCTTTGTAAAAGTAAGTTGATTTCAGTACGTTCTCATGTTTCGGAGGACTGTGGGAATTGTGAGCTACAGCTTAGTCTCGTAAAGTCGTAGTTTCAAAGCTGAAAAGTGAGGATTTGAGGTTTTGGGCTCAGACTTGTTGAAGCAACTGATTGATCATTTTCTGGCAACCAGCAAGAGTGTTTACATTGGAAATCACGGGGAGCTTTTGTGACCTCCTGGATGAGTAGTTCATGCCCTTTTGAAGTAATTTCAGTCTGACGGTCACTCTCACTGTGGTTCTCTGGAGTCCCAAAGCTTTAGAAATTACTTTAAAACTTTTTCCAGACTGATAGATGATCAATGACTTATTGTTTCCTCATCTGTTTTTCGAATTTTTTGAGGTTTTGTCCTGACGTTGGGAATATGCAGAAATTGTCGTTAAAGGAAAATTATAAACGTGCTGCTCTTGGAAATCACACGTTTGCCATTTGACTCACCATTTTGGCTCATTTCTAATACCTACAAAGACTAATTAAAAAAAATAAATGGCAAAAATGAAGAAGACATTACTGCCAAACATTTTTTCTCATTGGGTCTCTATTGGTGAAGAGCAGTACAGTCACCCAGACTGGGAATTGAACCCTAGTCTCCCACATGATATGATAACTCACTAGCATGCAGTGGTGTTATCCACTGCGCCACACAAACCACTTGAAGACCATGGCTTTGTAGTTAAAAAGTGTAAAAGCACGTCCATTTTTTTGCCCTCCTGTAGGTCCTTTAGTAGTAGTTTTATCTACTGAAAGCAGAAGTCAGCGTCTCAGTAAGATAAGGAAGACACTGCCGCGGTAACATCCTCTAGCAGAGTGTTGTCGTGGAGTTGTAGTGGAAAGAACAGGCGTGACTGACTTCAGGTAAGCTGTAGGAGTATAGAAACATCAGCCCCCCACATCAGAGGCTGAAAACACCAGACACTTTTTCAATATGGTGAGTTGGCTGAGTAATATCCCGACTGCGGAAGTCATTGTAGTGGTGCAAAAAATGTGACATGACACGCGGCGGATTCCCCTGATTACAGTAAATTGATTTCAGTACGTTCTCATGTTTCGGAGGACTGTGGGAATTGTGAGCTTCAGCGTAGACTCATTAAAGTCGCAGTTTCAGGGCTAAAAATTGAGAAAAAAGTTGTGAAAAAAATTGTGATTTTGACGCTGATTTGAGGTTTTGGGCTCAGACTTGTTGTAGCAACTGATGGATTGCTACGTGAGTGTTTACAGTGGAAATCATGTGGAGCGGTGATACAGGGGTAGCCGCAAAACGTCATCGGCAAGAAACGTATACCTGCAAACGGACCTTCCGAACATTGACGAGATTATTCCGAATAAATAAAATCCTTCTAAACACTTTTTTATTCCTAGAAAAATAAATTCCACAAATGCTGCTTTTCCAATTGGTGCATAAAACAGATAAATCAATCAATCAATCAATCAACCTTTATTTCCATTTTCAATGCAGTCGAGCATTTACAAAATTAGTTTAAATTATAAAAACAAGCAAACAATATTTAAAAAATATATAACATATATACTATATAAAACAAGATTTAATGAAGAAGAAATAAAACAATTCAGAATAAAAGGATATGCAGACAAGCTAAAATGTAACGCAATAAACCCAAGACATAATTAATTAGAATATTAAAATATAAAAACACAATTAAAGAAATAAAGGACTAAAATAACACCACAAATATAAAAAAGTACATGATGGAACTAAAATAATAATAATAATAATAATAATAATAATAATAATAATAATAATAATAATAATAATAATAATAATGTGAGACAGCAAGTTTAGTTGTAATTTTGTGTTTTGTGTCAATGCATCATTTATACTCGGGGGTCTTTTATTTTGGCAGGATGGGGGTTTTCAGTTGTGTGGGGTGGCGCTAATGCTCCTGCTGGCAAACTGGATTAAGAATTTGATAGTCCAGTTCAGTTGCTCTAGTGTGAATTTTTGTTATATACAACAATAATACGTTAAAAAAAACGTATAAAAAATAAAAAGAAGAAATAAATGAAATAAAAAGGTAAAAGGCTAAATGTAAAACCAGTAATAAAATTAATAAAATGATGAAATTAATAAAATAAATACAATAAAAGGGTTAAAAGGTAAAACATAAAATTAGATAAATAAACAAAGAAGAATTAATTAAATAAATAAAATGGTAAAAGAAAAAAGAAATTTTAACTAGAACAGGTACAGGTTGTCTGAAGGTAGTTAGATATTAAGAGTTTAAAATGACTTATGAAATCATGGATGAGATATAAGATGGCATATGGCCGGAGAGTGAGTATTGTGGGATTTCCGTTGAGCTGCTAGTGAGGACCAGCCTACTTTTTGGTAAAGTTTATAACTTAAAACATAAAAATGGAAAAGCCATAAAACATTGTTTCTCTTATGTCACTCTACTGTGGTAGAGTTATCATCACAGTCGACACAAACATCAAATCTCGACTCTTGATCTCATGTTAGCAATGACTTTATTACTGCTTTATCTCTTCACTGCATGTTAAGTTGAGCTAAAGGCTAAAGAAGTTGTTTCCATGTGGGTCAGCCAGACGTCTTCTGTATCAGTTTTCTCCAGCTTCTAAGAGTCTTTTGAAGTTGTAGAAAACAGGACTCACCTTTTCTGGCGTAATTTGTAATTTCTCTAAAGAAAAGACTTGGGTCTCTATCGAACACCCTGCACAAGACGCGTCGTGAGGCTCTTTGCTATCTCACACCTCTTCAACAGTCTACTTTCACGCCTTGCACCCGCGCTGGTAAAATAGTGTCTGAGTTTAGGAATAAATATGGTCTGGAAGTGAGGTGTGTTCAGGTAAATTTCTGGTGTGTTTCTATCATGGAGGTAGGAAATGCAGGAGCTCCACTGACTGATTAAAACCCTGACAACAGTCAACAGTCAGATGACCAATCCTATCTCAGCCTTGCAGGAACGCCCTGAGTGTTGTGTGCTCTCAGCATGTGTACACCACCCCCTCCTTAAAAACACAAATAAACACACTGTAGAGGGCAATTACATGTTTTACATCAACAATAAACAGAAAAAGGATAAAATAACATTGCTGTTAAGATGCAAACGTGCCAAAGTCAGAGCTCACCTGACTCTAAAAGGGAATGATGACTAGCACACTGATTTATTTATATATGTTTTACTTTATAACCAAAACACACCCATGAGTAATTAAGAGAATTAGTTCATGCCTTTTGCGTGTTTCGAGCCACACAAGCTGATTTTGACTGGTGTGCTATAGATTGCTAAAATCTATCTAAATAAATGTAATAGTTACAGCATTATCTGTGTGAATGTGCTGTGTGTTGTTTAACAAGACAATGCACAACTTATTTTTTATTAGTAAATCATTAACACTAATATTAACTGAGGTAAGTGAGACCTGCAGTTCTTTAAATGTTGTTCTGGGTTCTTTTGGGATCTCCTGGATGAGTTGTTCATGCCCTTTTGGAGTAATTTTGATCGGTTGGCCGGCCAATCCTGGGAAGGTTCACCAATGTTCCATGTTTTTTCTCCATTAGTGAATAATAGTGAATCACTGTGGTCCTCTGGAGTCTCAAAGCTTTAGAAATGACTGATAGATGATCAATGACTATTTTTGAATTTCTTCTGAAACAATTCCTGGGTTGATAAATAAAGACACAAGGTTTCGCCCTGACATTGAAGACATGCAGAAAATTATAAATAGGCTCTTGAAAATCACACATTTGCCATTTGACTCACCGTTTTGGCTAATCTCTAACACTTACAAACACTTATTAAAAAACTTGTTTAACAAAACTAAATGGCAATAAAGAGAAAGCAATTACTGCCAAACGTTTTTGTCTCGTTGGGTCTGAAGGTTTTAGAGAAGCAGGAAGCTGCTCATTCTTAGATTACAGGTGATAAACAAGCTCGACGAGATATTCAGGCAAGAATTTTTCAAACCAACCACAACATGAACAGAAATAGAAAGAGTGCATTCATTTCAGAGACCAAAAAACAAAAAGTCTGATCGTGACTAAAGCGAGAGTCATCGGTTGGAAAATTGAAGCAGAGTTAAACATGGTCAGCACTGAGCTGACATTTACTCCTCATGTGTGAATTTTCCACTCTGTAGAATTTTTGTTTATCTTATTTTAGAAGCAACCACTTCTTCAAAACTACCTTTTAAATAAGTTCCTATTTGGGCGAGTTGCGGTTCCTTAACTTTGAGTCCGTGATGAACAGAAAATCACATGACTCACGTCTCCAGTCTCCACAACCTCGCAAACAAAGTGACCTTAGACAAACAAGTTCAGACTCAATTATTCAACCAGTTTTTACCTCAGAAAAAAAAATCAAAAACTTACAGTCGGAATTTTACACAGCTGGGAAACGAAACTAATCTGGAAATTGCAAAAAAAACAAAACAAAACAAAACAAAAAACATATTCAGCGAGTTTTAGAACCGGCGGTAAATCTCTGGTAGGATTTGACTCGCTGATACTTTTGTTATCATTAAATCATTAAAAACTGTTTTAACATTTAAAACATGTTCTAACCTTAAAATTGGTTCCATACATCAAGCAAAGACATGACATTTATTTTTTACTTTCAAAACATTTGTATACATTATGAACTAATAATAATATTTAAAACCAATAAAAACAGTACTGTTGATGTATCCTCAACATTTCAAATATATCACTAGGCATATATTTTTTTATTAATTTATTTAAAATATATTATTATTATTATTATTATTATTATTATTATTATTATTATTATTATTATTATTATTATTATTATTATTATACAAATTACATTTATTAGCTCTTTAATACTATATAAGCCATGTATATACACTACCAAAAGTCGAACATCAAGACACACATTCTTATTAAATATATATATTTATATATGTATTTTTTTCTACATTATAAATGAATGGTAAAGTGAATCATGTAGTAACTTAAAAGTGTTAAACAAACCTGAGGCTTGTAACTCTGATTACCTTATCCTGTACAGAGGTCACTCTTGCTCTTCCTTTCCTGCAGCGGTCCTGATGAGTGCCAGTTCCATCATTATGAAGTTTTTGAAGGTCTTTGCTGTGAATGCACTTGATGATCTTGAAATTCTTTATTTGGGCTTGACTGACCTTTATTACTTTTTAAAGTATTTTTTTCTTTATTCATTACTGGTGACCCTTACACTACTCACCACTGCAGACTGTACCAAAAAGGAGGCTGGTCCTCACTAGCAGCTCGACGGGAAACACACTGGCTTATATATATTTATAATTTTTCTCTCCGGCCACATGCCATCTAATATCTCATTCATGATTTCTATAAACACCAGTAATTATCAGACCCACTCTAGTGACTGGATCACCTGTCAGGTTCCTAGAGTTTTTAGTGAACTGGGAAAATCTGCTTTTAGCTACAGTGCACCAGTGAGCTGGAATTCACTACAGGAAATCCTAAAGCTCAGCTCGCTGGTGTCACTAAATCATTTAAAACTCCTAGTTTCTAACCACCTTCAGACAGCCTGTAATTGTTTAAGTTGTGTTTTTCTTTTACCTTATTATTTATTTAATATTTTTTTTATTATTATTTATCTAATTTTATGTTTTACCTTTTAGCCCTTTTATTTTATCTATTTTATTAATTTCATCTTTTTATTTGTTGTGTTACTGCTTTTACTTTTGAACTTTACGTTTTTATTTTATTTTATTTTATTTCATTTATTTTCTTCCTTTTATGTTTTCTTAATATATTTTTTACTTATTATTATTATTTATTCCCATCATTTACATTTTTATAATTGTGGTTATTTTAGTCCTTTATTTTTTTTATGTTTTATTACTATTATTTGTTTTTCTGTGCTTAAATGTTATTATTCTGAGTATTTATCTTTTTGTTTTATTGCTCTACATTTAAGCCTGTTTGCATATCCTTTCATTTCGATTTATTTTATTTTTCCTTAATTAAATCTTACATTGTTTGCTTGTTTTTATAATTGAAACTTAATTCTCAATCCCTGTAACTTTATGTAAGCTCGGCTACATTGAAAATGAGGCTTACCCTCAATGTATTTACCGAGTGAAAATAAAGGTTGCTTGATTGATTGATTGATTGAAAGTTGAGTAATTGTTGCTTCTCATAATCTGGATTAGAACATTACTCATATAGAGCTATTATTCACAGTATACCTGTAACTCTACCTCTTTACAAACACATATTTTGATATTTTGATGCATGTATATGTTTTTTTTTTTTATTATAGGTGACCTGGCATCACTGTTTAAAAAATCCTAACATTAGAGGAAACTGCAGTATGACTTAGAATTAAGATTTACAGTAATTGTGATTGATGTTCACCTATTTTTCGTCTAAATATTTTTCCCTTGTCAAATAGTCAGTGCATCCGGTACAAACTGATGCTTATTATCTGCTGGGTGTATCTCGATCTGTAGATGTGTATCTCAGTCTTTTAGGTGGTTTAGAATTGATGGTGGATTCCAATCTTCCTTCAGATCTTACTCTGATCTGAGTGCAGCTAATGCTGCTAGCGATTGTGCAGGAAGCTAGCTTAGCCACAGAGTCAACTCCAGACTATTATTACAGCTTATCTAAATGATATTTTCAGTGTGTAGCGCTCGATGCGAAACTCAGGTGGACTGAGGAGCATCAGAGAGTCTCTATTATACAGAAAGCAGTTCACATTTTCAAGAAATCTGTGACTACAGTTGGCTGCTGGAAACCGCAAGCTTTGGTTGACACCTCTGCAAGTGCTCTTTACACACATGTATTCTTACGAAGAAGCTCTATAAATGTGCTCAAACCATTTCCACATCAACACTATTCCACTGAATTCCATTATCTACATTGACTCAGGCGGCAGGCAGGTGATATTTAGACGTAAAAAGATGTAATCGTCTCTTATTATGGTGAGATTTGGGTGTTGGGTGTTGGGTTTTTCCTGTTTGTTTGTTTGTTTGTTCTGTCGGTTTTTACAGTTAGTCCATGAACATCTCTTCTTAAGAACACCACAAGATCACAGGACATCAGTTACTGAGAAAAACAGAGGTGTAACTTAACCAGTTCACATCCAGTAGCTCATCTCAGTGTGAAAAAAACATCCATATGAAGTATGAACCCATATGAACCCAATGTAAGAACTTAAAAGCCTTAAACATGCATATATATATATATATATATATATATATATATATATATATATATATATATATATATATATATATGGGATATAATCAAGAGGAAGATGGATGATCACAAGCCATCAAACCAAACTGAACTGCTTGATTTTTTGCACCAGGAGTGTAAATTATAAAGTTATCCAAAAGCAGTGTGTAAGACTGGTGGAGGAGAAGGAGAACATGCCGAGTTGCATGTTTAAAACTATGATTAAAAACCAGGGTTATTACACCAAATATTGATTTCAAATATTGATTTATGAATATGAACTTGTTTTCTTTGCATTATTTGAGGTCTGAAAGCTCTGCATCTTTTTTGTTATTTCAGACATTTCTCATTTTCTGCAAATAAATGCTTTAAATCACAATAATTTATTTGGAATTTGGAAGAAATGTGAAATGTTGTCTGCAGTTTATAGAACAAAAAGAAACAATTTTCGTTTTACTCAAACAAAAAAATAAATAAATAGCAAAATCAGAGAAACTGATTCAGAAACTGAAGTGGTCTCTTAATTTTTTCCAGAGCTGTATCTTTTTATGCTTTTGTCACAATCAAATTTAAATAAGTAGTGAATCATAACCAGACATGTGGCCCTTTTTGCATAATTGGTTGGTGTGGCGCAGTGGATAACACCAGTGCCTGCCAGTGAGCTACCATGTGGGACACTGGGGTTCAATTCTAGGTCTACTGTGAGTAACTATGCTGCGCTACACCAATAAGAGTCCTTGGGCAAGACTCCTAACCATACTTTGACCCACCTTTGTAATAGAAATAACCTGTTAAGTCGCTCTGGAGAAGAGCATCAGATAAATGTTGTAGATATAAATTCCCAGCTGTATGTTATGTAAAAATTGGATATCGTCGCTGTCCTATGAAAAAAAGTATCTCCATTTTTGCAGATTTTTAGTTTACTACATAGTTTAAACATATAAACTGTTCCTCATACTGTGCCAAAATTTCTTGATGAACAAACCAATTGAAACTCTTCAAAATGACCTGAAATAAACTCTTTTTAAATTGACTTCCATTGAAAGTTTGCAAGGTTTTTTCTCTCTCTGCTGTTTTGAAGGTAAGTGTTTTTCATTGGACAGCGACGTAATACAATATAAAAGAAATATATCTAGTATATCTACAAACTCAAATTTGAGATTTTACAATAGAAATGGTCTAAAATTACCTAAAAAATATCTTGCTACTCTGACGCCACAGACTGAGTGAGACGCCTGCAGTAAGAACGTAGGTTTTCTGAGAGCTTGATCTTTTATGTGAGGCATGATTCACATCACGCAATGCTTCTTAAGAACAGCAAACTCAAACTCAAACTGGTGAGTGTGTGTTTTTTTATAGGGCAGTTCAGCTTTAACCAACACATCCTTTAAACTCATCACATCCTGGCTCCAATTAGCTCTTAGAAATGTCATTAGTCTAGGGGTTTACATACCTTCCCCCCCCCTTAACTGTGAATTTTAACATGTTGTGTTCAATAAAACCATGCAAACATATCATTTTTGTGTGGTATTAGTTTAAGCAGACTGTGTTTGTCTATTGTTGTGACGTAGATAAAGATCAGAACACATATAATGACCAATTTATGCCCCAAATTCAACACATCATCAGCACAAAACTCTACTTTCTTCAAACCAACATATCTTGTATTAAAGCTAGCCTGCAAGCTGTGCCTTTACAAAATGAAAGTGACCATTATTCACTCTCTCTCTCTCTCTCTCTCTCTCCTTCTCTCTCTCTCTTCCCAAGCTGCCACCAGGGAGGAGCAATTACACGTACCCATGGAGAACATGGCAGGTCTAATAAGAAGCGTAAGTAGAGAAAGAATCAATTAAAGCGCCGCTGACCCCGGGTGAACGCGGCCCTGCTTGTTCAACAAGCCTGCCCACGGGCCATGTCCAATTTCACCAAATGAGAACGAGCGAAAAAAGGCCTGCCTGTGAAAAAAGCGACAGCGGATCAGATAAAGAGCCGTTTACCATCGCTGCTAACTGAAGCTGCTTTATTTCCCCTCTGAAGAAGGCAGAAAGGGTGTTACTCTCATTGTTAAAAGATATATTGGAGTAATATATAAATGTGTGCAGGTGTGGTCTGAGTAGATACTGGGTCTTGCCAAAAGATGGCGTAAAATTACTTCGCTTGCTGCTCATAAAAAGGATCCTAGAAGATACTTTTGGCTAGTGTACCTCTTGGTGAGAGATGGTTGACTGCTAGACATGCCTAAAGGACCCACTCAAAAACATTTCAGACTCTATCTTACAACCTGTACGACTCAGCTGTTTCTCCCCCCTCACTAGTGATGCCCCAACACAAGGAGGGTGAAGACTAGCACACGCCTCCTCTGAGACATGTGAAGTCAGACTCTGCCTCTTCTTAAACTGCTGCTGATGCAGCATTGCTGCGTAGCATTACAGCCCACTCGGAGGAAAGCGCAGCGACTCGGTTCTGATACATCAGCTCACAGACGAAGCCTTGTGCTGATCAACATCACCCTAGTAGTGATGGAAAGAGCACCATCTTGAAAACCTCTGGAATATAATCAAGAGGAAGATGGATGATCACAAGCCATCAAACCAAACTGAACTGCTTGAATTTTTGCACCAAGAGTGTCGGCATAAAGTTATCCAAAAGCAGTGTGTAAGTCTGGTGGAGGAGAACATGATGCCAAGATGCATGAAAACTGTGATTAAAAATCAGGCTTATTCCACCAAATATTTATTTCTGAACTTGTAAAACTTTATGAATATGAACTTGTTTTATTTGTATTATTTGAGGTCTGAAAGCTCTGCATCTTTTTTGTTATTTCAGCAATTTCTCATTTTCTGCAAATATATGCTCTAAATAACAATATTTTTATTTGGAATTTGGGAGAAATGTTGTCTGTAGTTTATAGAATAAAACCAAAATGTTTATTTTACTCAAACATATACATATAGCAAAATCAGAGAAACTGATTCACAAACTGAAGTGCTCTCTTATTTTTTTTTTCAAACAGTAAAGGGGTTGGACAATGAAACTGAAACACCTGGTTTTAGTACACAATAATTTATTTTCCCGACAGACAGTTGGTGGAAACAGGAAAGTTGAGATGCACATTGAATTCTGCCGTGATTTTTCCTCTTGCATCCACAGTTAATCCTGTTGGATATGGTTCGTCCTTCTTGGTGGTATGCTGACGTTACCCTGGATCACAAAGACTTGCTGTCTTGGTCACAGATGCTCCAGCAAGACGTGCACCAACAATTTGTCCTCTTTTGAACTCTGGTATGTCACCCATAATGTTGTGTGCATTGCAATATTTAGAGCAAAACTGCGCTCTTACCCTGACAATTGAACCTTCACACTCTTACTGCTCTTACTGGTACAATGTGCAATTAATGAAGATTGAACACCAGGCTGCTCCAATTTAGCCATGATGAAACCTCCCACACTAAAATGATGACAGGTGTTTCAGTTTCGTTGTCCAACCCTTGTATAGTCGTTTTGATGAACTGGCGAATTTATAGTCACTGTGTTTAGCAGTACACTGCAGTGAGTTTTTAATCAATCACTTGTTCTCATCAAAGATGAGTCAGTCATCACAGTACAGAGCAAGATCTTCTCCTCCACCTCCCCCTTTCCTTTCCTTCTTTCCCTTCCTTCCACTCCCAAATGAGAAAGAAGGTATGTATCGTATGTAGCAAGAGGAAGCGTGCCGTGCATATGACAACAACCCCCACCGAACCTCCCCAACCCCAATCCTCAGCATGAGTCACCCGTAACATGGCGTTACGTCAGTCAAATTCCAGTTTAGCCCATATGACACGACATGAAGACATGAAGAGCTTCAATAATATATGTTTTACATGGCTGGTGGAATTGCTCAGAGGAGGCTTCTGCTCTCAGCTGTGGGAGTCGTTGGAGTGTACCGCCTAATTGGATGGTTAGACGGATTTGTGTTTGCCCGTGTTTGCATGCAGAGAGAGCCCACCAGTGACAAACACAAATTCAGACGGCAGAATTCCTCGCGGAGGGGAGCTTTTTTTTTTTTTTTTCGTACGCTGCCGAGAGAAATCCCACCACCCAGACTGGTGCAACACCTGAGTATGAGCGCCCGGGATCCTGGCGAACGCACCACGAGAGAAAGACGGAAAGAGAGATAGAGTGATAGAGGGGTAGAGAGAGGGGTTCGGGCTAATGAAAAGTTGGGTTGTCTCAGTTGTGCGGCGTTTAAGAAAACAATTTATACGTGGAATTAAAGACTGCATACAGTCCCGCTAATTTGCCGTTAATTAAGCAGTCGGCTCTAAATGCCGTGTTCGGCCACCAAACGGCCTCACGCGGCGAAACGCGCCGCTCCCCAGACGTTAACACCAAAATAAAGGCGCTCCCGCGAGAGGATGCCGGGATCGGATCCTCCTAAACGACAGCTGATGGCTTCCGAAAGACAATTAACTTTTCAATTAGGACAGCATCTGACTATTGTGTCAACTTGGAGAAGTGAGAGAAGATGCTGTTTTATTAATTCAGGACGTACACAGCAAACAGAACAGAGCAGAGCCTCGCCGTATACTCCCTGTAAACAAGTCGACAAATCCCTCTACGTGCTTTTGTTATTTGCATGTGGTAAAACAATTTGCATATAATAGTGTATAGACCATGTACAGAAATTTATGGACATCCATTCTAAGGAAAAACAGAGAATTCAGCTACTTTAAGGAAGCTACTTTGCATACATTGCTGACACCGATGTGCAAATCATCAGAGAGTCCTATTCTATTGGCAGTACTACAGGGAATAGACAAGCTGTGGATTCTCCATTTCTGTCGATTTTTAGTTTACTACATAATTTGAACAGGCAAATTGTCCCTTACACTGTGCCAAAATGTCTTAATGAACAGACCAATAGAAACTCTTCAAAATGACCTGAATTAAATTCTTTTTACATTGACTTCCATTGAAAGTTTACAAGGTTTTTTTCTCTCCCCTGTAAAGCTGCTGTTTTGAAGATACACATTTTTCATTGGACAGCGACAAAATGCACAAGCATACATAGCTTGTCTAGTCCCTGTAGAGGTACTGCCAATAGAATAGGACCTTCTCTGAAGAAGATAAACCCAATGGCACCACCCCTATTGCCAGGCCTTGAGGCGTACAGGGGTATGAAGTTGAGCATAAGTGGAACTGTGTCCTTTGGAACAATGGAGCTCCATCCAATACTTTTCAATTTGGATGGGAGTTGGGTAATTGAGAGACAGATACTCCAATAAAAGCTGTATAAACTCTTTTTAATTCTATTAATTTTGGAATTTTCACCCTTCTGCCCTCTGGGAGGCGCTACAGGACTCTCCGTACTAAGACCATCAGGTAACGGAACAGCTTTTTTCCCCACAGCTGTTATACTACTGAACTCCGCCTCCTAATATCTGATCTGAACAATAACGACAGACTGTACTCTGCTTACTATTGTTTATATACTGTGTAAATCTACTCTGTTTTTAATACATACTTAGATTATTTATTTGCCCTCTTTATACCACTTCATGTTTATAATCTATTATAGTCTATATATTTATAGTCATAATTACATAGCTACAACATTTAGCAATTTATTGTACATTTGCAATACACATATGTTTATTTATTTTCTTTGTTAAGCTCCTCTGAATTCTATTCTATTCCATTCTAAAAGAGAAAGTTTTCCCCTTTTTTGTCCATATTTTGTACTAATATATATCGTTGCTGTCCAATGAAAAAAAGTTAAGTATTTCCGAAAGAGCAACTTCACAGGAATTTGAGAAAAAAAGGCTTCTTAACAAACTTTGAATGGAAGTTAATGTAAAAAAAAAAATGATTTCAGGTCATTATAAATTATTTCTATTGATCCGTTTTCAAGACATTTTAGCACAGTGTAAAGGACAGTTGGTCTGTTCAAATTATGAAGAATATGGAGATACTTGTTTTTCATTGGACAGTGACAATATGTTTTTTTTTTCTTTTATTTTTTTTGCAGGTTCTTCTTGGAAATAAAATGATTCTCTTAAATCTTGATCTTTTAAATAGCTCTGCTGTGCTGTGTGATAGAAAACACAGCAAATACACAGATACACACATATTCAAAGTACATATAGATTTGTTCAGCAGCAAAAAATATCTTAATATTATGAAATACCAGAAAAAGAAAAAGAAAAAAAAACATTTATTTCATGTCATTTAAATTATATTGATATGTAATGTAGTAAAAAAAATAAAAAATTTTTAAGCATATTTGTATTAAAATCCCATATATAAATCCAAAAAAAAAAATTTAATACACCAACACATCAATTTATTTATTAATTTATATACTATATATTTACTTATTTGAACTCATGTTGTCTCTTTTCCTCCGCAGTAATTTGAATGATTAACACAAAGCATCCCAAAATCTGCATTTTATTCAGTGTAAAATGCATCCTGCTGTGCAACTGATGTAGAGCCGCTGAACCGAGGCCAAGCAGTTGCATCGAAGTCCAAATCTATTGTTAGGCGTCCAAGCGCTGCCTCCAACGCGCGAGTGCATTTGTTTAGAAGACGCGGCACCGTCTGAATTTGATACATTCAATTAGCCGGCGTCTATTAATTTGCCGCTAATATCGCAACCCGCCCCTGTTCTTTAATTGAGCCGGCTGCGGAGCCATGTGCACGGGCGGGGACGCGAGAGGCGGCGGCTGATAATTTACCCAGCCGCTCTCTCCACCTGGGTTTCATCCAGAGTCGGGGTCAGGGGTCAGGCAAATCTGTACCATAATTATTGACGGGCAGATGCTATAGAATCATTTATGGTAATGCAATCACGATGAACGCCCCTCGCGTTCTTCGGGAAAAAAAAAAGAGAGAGTCGAGAGGGGGGGTTTTGTGAGAGTAGCGTTTGGTTAATTCGCAAAAAAAACGCCACTTGATCGAGGTGTTGATGGTGGATGGGGTGTGCAGGGTGTTTTCACGGCACGGGGTGGATTTTGGGACAAGAGCCGCGACCCCTGTGACTCTCTCTCTTGCTCTCTCGCTCACTCTCGCGCTATCTGGTGGCTTGGGATTAGTGAGTGCTGAGCTGACAAGCACTTCCCACCAGTAACTCACTATAAACGCTACACTCGACCTGAGCACTGGGTGTATATATAGACGGTGCGTGAGGAGTTTTGTGGAGGAGTCAAGAGATTCAGGACAAGAGTCACGACCCCTGTGACTCTCTCTCTCTTTCTCTCGCGCTGTCTGTCTCTCTCTCAAACGATGGCCCTTCCTTTTTGAGTTCCTTTAGTGCTGAGCCGACAAGCACTTCCCAGTTCCCATCGGTTGCGACATTTAAAAATCCCCCCATCTCCATCGCAACCGGGCCTTGAGACACCTGATATCGGGGCGCTAAAACGGGAGCGATCCATTTATAGTTGCTTTTACATATTGTCTGCAGCCGTAAGACCGTAAGACTCCCGTATCTGTCTCTTGAAATGTGTCAGGAATTACAGCAAAATCGAGCCTCCCCAATTCCAAAAACATGCATTAACCCCCTCCTTAGGTGCCACCACTCTTTTTCCGCTCGCGAGGCTGAATATCGCAGCGAAACACGGCTCTTTCGAAGGCAGCAACCTGGCAGCCGGACGAGAACAGCCCGGCGCCGGGAAGAAAGCATGCGTGTTATCATGCGCACACATGTGGCCTGTGTAAAGATTAAGCCGTATTCATCCCTGGCTGCCTCCACTCCCTGCCTCAGTCCATCACAAGATATGGCACCGGTTCAGCCGAGCTAGCAGGAGAGGTGCCACCGATTTCTCACGCTTCCCCGAAACGACGGGCCCAGAGATCCTGAGGTGTGGTAACTCCCAGTCACCCACTTATTAGCCGCCAAAACAACCCCCAAAAGAGCCCGCCGCCACCCGGGAACCCGAGCTTTGCCATTGCCATTGCCATTGAGGTTTCCAGCAGAGCTGCAGCTGTATACCTTTTTGTATATCTTCTGTGTTTCGTTTTATGCTAACAACACTGTTGCAACATTGCTTGAAATATTAGAAATAATAGTAAAAATCCATGTCTAGGACTCCCCTTAGCATTGATTAATCTTTTATCTTTTTCCAAAAGAAAGCTTGCCTTTTTAACCCTTCTGCTGGATTTAATTTTGATCTATTCAGTTTTGGACAAAGAAATATTTTAAAATCAGTGCTAGCATCGTCTAAACAAGCGCTAAACAAATGCTAATGCTATGCTAATTCTACAGAATTAATAGAGTGGCTGGAGAGCTCAGGATCAGGATATGGGTACCTCTGACTCAAGACCTCTGAGACAAGACGACAAGGCGAAGGTAAGAAGGCGACAAGACAACAAGGCAAAAGAACTTACACCACTGGAGTCAATCCGCAAGCCCCTGCGAGACCCTTAGAGACCTTCAGATCCCCTCAGAGCGCTAAGCTGCTAATAATTCCTGCTGTTCGCTAAA
Source organism: Astyanax mexicanus (assembly GCF_023375975.1). Lineage (NCBI taxonomy): Eukaryota > Metazoa > Chordata > Actinopteri > Characiformes > Acestrorhamphidae > Astyanax > Astyanax mexicanus. The sequence goes on from NC_064408.1 coordinate 119,065,299, forward strand.
AAAAAGGGTAGGCACAACAAACACACCCTCGAACAAAGAGCACACAGAGCGATGAAAGCAGGGCGAATGGTAATAGCCGGCCTAAGAGGGCAGACAATAGGCGGCCTAAGGCGAGCTCTCACAAAGGAGGGTCCGCCGGTGGGACGTACTATTAGGCCTTGAACCTGGGCCTCGAATTCCCCACTGATTAGCCGCAGCAAAGCTAACAGCGGTTAAAACGTTAGCTGTAACGGCAGCGCAGAGCAGGAATGACTGAGATATGGATGGATGCTCAGCAGCTGCTCGTCAGCACTGCATATTTAATCAACATCCAAAAGCGTCCAGATCTCTCTTTCTTTCTTTCTTTCTTTCTTTCTTCCCTTTGCTCATTTGCACCCCGGCTTCCACATAAATTTGACGTTCATTTGACGTTTTGCCGAAGCATATTGTTGCCCCCGGAGGGCTTTTTTGCACCAGTTCAAACCAATTAAATCAGAGAGCACATTCCAGAAAGCGCAGCAGATCCGACAACTGGAATAGAACAATTAGGTACGACCCCGGCTGCACGATCCCATGTTCCAGAGAACTCCGCCGCGCTAACACACTCTTGCAGGTGATCACACCTGCGCAGTCACCGCACTCCGCCCTCGGGGGGTGCAGGAGGACAGGGGGTGGTGGGGAGATGAGAGTCATTTCCACTCCATATTCATATCCACACCCATATCCATATATTATATACACATCCATATATTATATACACACACATATATATATATATATACACATGAAGAAACATCGGTAATGCTTTCTTTTACAGTACCCTAAGTTCTAGGTATTAACCAGGTAATAGTGAGGTACAAACTCGGAAGTACTAAGTAATTATTTTTGGTAACAAGATGGTAAGTACCAGGAAAGTCTTGCCTAATTACACTGAAATGTCTAGGTATTAACCAGGTAATAGTGAGGTACAAACTCGGAAGTACTAAGTAATTATTTTGGGTAACAAGATGGTAAGCACCAGGACAGTCTTGCCTAATTACACTGAAATGGAACTAGGTAATAAACAGGTACATGGGTGGTACAAAGTCCAAAGTACTAGGTAATTATGTTGGTTAACAAGATGGTAAGAACCAGACAGTTCAATTTAATTACACTGAAATATCTCACAGGTTCTAGGTAATAACCAGGTAAGTGTGAGGTACTAACCCCAGTAACATGATGATAAGTACCAATATAGTCTCCTTACCCTGATATACCTCACAGGTTCTAGCTAATAACCAGGTAAGTGTGAGGTACTAACCCCAGTAACATGATGATAAGTACCAATACAGTTTCCTTACACTGAAATATCTCGCAGGTTCTAGGTAATAACCAGGTAAGTGTGAGGTACTAACCCCAGTAACATGATGATAAGTACCAATACTGTTCATTTTAATCAGTCTCTATTTATTTGACTGAGAAATCCCTAAAAATGAATTTAAGGTTTATAGAGTGGAATTCTTCACTAGGAAGACAGCACAGGAATGGAATACTTGGCCATATGTTTAAAGACATTAGAGCATGTTACAAGGTTTAAGGGTGAAAAAGTATACCATAAGAATAAAGTGTTGAATATGTGTATTTACCCCCTTTTTAAACATAATTTGTAGAATAAGGTCTTACATGTTAAATATATATATATATATATATATATATATATATATATATATATATATATATATATATATATATATATAAATATATATTAAAACATTATTATAGTTGTTTCTAAATTAATATTAACTGCTTTTGTTTGCATTATTTGAGATCTGAAAGCACTAAAGCATCTTTTTCATTATTTTGACCATTTCTCATTTTCTGCTCTAAATTACAATATTTTTATTTAGTATTTGGGAGAAATGTTGTCAGTAGTTTATAGAATAAAATAACAGTGTTCATTTTACTCAAACATGTACCTATACATAGTAAGATCAGAGAAATAGAAAATTTGAAGTGGCTTGGAAGGGTCAAGGGGGCGAAGGCAAGCTCCTGCCCGCAAGCTGCTTACCCCAATAAAAGCTGTCCTCAGCTTTCATTGTATATATATAAGTTCAGTAATGCATGCTTGGTTGTGTCAAAAAAGAGATAAATAATAAACAGTAAACAGTTCTGTTTTGTTTTGAAGTTGTATGTTGTTCTTTTTGAAGTGCTTATTTGTTGAACTACATGGTAAGAACTGAGTAAAACCAGAGAAATAAGCTCTGCTCTCTTTTACAGTCCTTTTACTCCTTTATTAAGCAGAAAGTTCTGTTAGTTACACAGTGTTTTACATGGTACTTACAGAAAGTTGTGTCACATTTAAGTAGTTATTATATATAAAATAATAACTACTTAAATGTGACACAACTTTCTGTAAGTACCATGTAATATATATTCTTTTGGGTTTCTGAATGGGTTTTTGTATGTGAAACGTGAAACATCCAGTCCTGTAGGGGGAGCAGTGCCAGGGGGCGGGCGCTAGGCTGTGGCTTAGGTGAGCAACAGGAGATGGGTCTCAGATTCAGCTGAGAACTGGGAACACCGTGTCTTCTCTGTATCCAGGTGGGGAAATATGTGGAACTGTGCAAGTATAAATGTTTCCAAAGCACTATAAGAGGGATATTTGAGTGTATATGTTCGTTAAAAGGTTTTGCTGTGTAATATGAGCCGCTATGGTCTTGTGTGTTGGTGGACGCTCAGCATCGGGGAGCATTCACTCCCGCGGCCCGCTAGCCGCGCGCCTGGCCGGCGCTCTTGCCTTTGCCACTAGCATTAGCCACTGCCCCCGCTAACCGCGCTCCTTACCGGCTCCGCGCTGTTATTCCTCTCGCTCTTTCGGTCGCTAACTTCGCTCTATAACCGTGTTTAAGCCTGTAATTATCTCTCGTGTGTTCGCGCTCTAGTTTTAGCTATTTTCGCTCGGTAATTGTGCCCGTGTGTCGCTGTTTCTCAAAGTAGCTCGGGCTAATTTCGCGCCTTCATTCCTATTGTTTCTCTATACATTTACGCTAGCATTAGCAGTCGCTGTTAGTTAAATACATGTTTATTAAAAGTCAAGTCAATTTTATTCTCTTTTTAAGAGCCAGTTTGGCCTTGTTAAAGTAAATATAGAGCCTCTGCCAACCACAATAATGAGTTATTACAGCTAGATAAGCTACAGTTTAAGGTTTCTCTAAGTAATCATGTTTTTATACACTTTGTTCAAGTTTTATACTTTGGTCAATTCTATACACTCTATGCAGATACAAATATTAGAAACTCTGCTTAAAATGAGATTTAAAAGCACTAAGATGTAGTTAGTGTGCTCAGTAAAAGTTAAAGGTGTTTTTGGTAATGTAGTGTGTTAATATGAAAGAAGTTTGAGTATTGGTATATGTATGCATATGTAAATGTATTAATATAGAGTAGTATTTTTATATTCATATATATATATATATTTTTTTTTGTGTAGAAACAGTATTAAGAGGGTTTGCTGATTAAAAAGTAAAGGTAATATGTACTGTGATATACAGAGTTTTGTTAACTGAAAAAAGTAAAAAAAAAAAAAGGATTCTCTGTGAATGTATGTAAAATGCAGATGAGATGCAATGTGTATGTGAAACTGCAAAAGAAAGAGAAAAGAGACCAAAGTAAAAGTGGTTTAGTTTGTGTATGTTGTTAAATAAAGAGATTAAGCTGAGAACTCACTGGAAACACCGTCTCACTGTGTCTTCTCTGTATCCTGTATTCAGCTGATCTAGGCCCTGCTCACCCGGGGTCGCAAACTGTTATAGCCTAACCCACGCCTGGGGAGTGTAACAGTTAGTGTTTTTACATGGTACTTACAGTAGGATGTTCTACAGAGGGTTATTTGTTGAACTACACGGTAAGAACTGAGTAAAACCAGAGAAATAAGCTCTGCTTTCTTTTACGGTCCTTTTACTCCTTTATTAAGCAGAAAGTTCTGTTAGTTACACAGTGTTTTACATGGTACTTACAGAAGGATGTTCTACAGAGGGTTATTTGTTGAACTACACGGTAAGAACTGAGTAAAACCAGAGAAATAAGCTCTGCTTTCTTTTACGGTCCTTTTACTCCTTTATTAAGCAGAAAGTTCTGTTAGTTACACAGTGTTTTACATGGTACTTACAGTAGGATGTTCTACAGAGGGTTATTTGTTGAACTACATGGTAAGAACTGAGTAAAACCAGAAAAATAAGCTCTGCTTTCTTTTACAGTCCATTTACTCCTTTATTAAGCAGAAAGTTCTGTTAGTTACACAGTGTTTTATATGGTACTTACAGAAGGATGTTCTACAGAGGGTTATTTGTTGAACTAAATGGTAAGAACTCAGAGAAATAAGCTATTTCTTCTCTGTTATCAGGTATTGACCTTTTATTTTTAAATCAAATAAATAGAGACTGATTAAAATGAACAGTATTGGTACTTATCATCATGTTACTGGGGTTAGTACCTCACACTTACCTGGTTATTACCTAGAACCTGTGAGACATTTCAGTGTAATTAAATTGAACTGGCCTTGTTCTTACCATCTTGTTAACCAACATAATTACCTAGTACTTTAGAGTTTGTACCACCCATGTACCTGTTTATTACCTAGTTCCATTTCAGTGTAATTAGGCAAGACTGTCCTGGTGCTTACCATCTTGTTACCCAAAATAATTACTTAGTACTTCCGAGTTTGTACCTCACTATTACCTGGTTAATACCTAGACATTTCAGTGTAATTAGGCAAGACTTTCCTGGTACTTACCATCTTGTTACCAAAAATAATGACTTAGTACTTCCGAGTTTGTACCTCACTATTACCTGGTTAATACCTAGAACTTAGGGTACTGTAAAAGAAAGCGTTACCGAAACATCCCCCCCCCCCCCCCACCCCCGTACTCAGTGGTGCAGTATATTAGCCATAATTTATGTTTATCATCTCTTGTACCCCAGATGACTTCAACAAACCATTTAACACTTAAGTCGGCGCAGCACAGCTTCCCGCTTAACAGCTATTCTGCTTGAAGGAGCGCCATAAAGATTTTAAATCATTTCTTTGGGCAAACACTAATGAATAATGTCACAATAACAACTATCCGGAAGGGCCTGCAAACCACTGGTAATTACAGAGGAAAAGAGAGAGTGTGAGAGAGAGAGAGAGAGAGAGAGAGAGAGAAAGAGAGTGTGTGTGTGTGTGTGTGTGTGTGTGTGTGTTCAAACAGGCACTCATTCATGATTTACAAAGATTTGTACAGCAGCATAATACACAGTAATCCTGTTACTGAGTATATACTCAATGGAGATCAATGCAAATAATATAATATATAATATAATATAATATAATATAATATGCATGTATATTAAAAAAAAATCTATGTAGTCAATGTAAATAATATAATACACTATCAATAATAATACCATTAATAGTAATAATACATTAATAATATGTGTATATATTTTAAATATATTCTATGGAGTCAATGCAAATATGATAGAATAGAACAGAATAGATTAGAATAGAATAGAATACAGGATTCTTTTTTCATATTATATATATATATATGTATTTTTTTATTATTACATTTATCTGCCCAAACGTAATATTTTTTGCATTTACCTGGGATATGCAGAATGCTTATTTAATATCATGATCTTGCTGCATCATTAACGTCTGAAGAAATCTGGTGTAATTCCCTGTATTTTTTTAAATATTAAATCACATATAATAGAAAAAATATGTAAAAAAAATTAAATGAAACAATTTTCCATATTTCACACTGCCCTAACATATTAAAATAAAATATAATAATACAAAAATACAGTAAAATTCATATTATATCTCACTTTATTGCACGTCACTATCTAAATGGGATTTAATGTGCTGTTTACAAATACATTATACATTTTGATGTCATATATTGTAATAATAATAATAATAATAATAATAATAATAATAATATTAAATAATAATATTAAATAATAATAATAATAATAATAATAATAATAATAATAATAAACATTTGTGATGAAGGTACCACTTTAAAATAAAACTCCTTTATAAAGGTTTTTGTAAATAGTTTATAAAGGAGATTATTAATAGTTATTAATCAGGTTATAAACTATTAATAAGCAGATACAACACATACATATAAAGGGCAACAGTGGCCTGTCGTTACACCTCAGATCTTACTAGATGCTTATCTTACTTTGTCTTTTCCATCAGTCATCATTATAACATTTCTGTTAATAATTTTATTTATTTAACTATAATAACATATTAAATGACTAAACTGACTTTCTATATAATTGTATTAGACATTTTTAAAAAATCGTTCTTCATATGTATGTGTTGTATATGCCTATTAGTGTTTTTTAAGCATTTACAACTTAATTAAAATACCATGAATAAACTCCTTTATAAACTATTTTTCCACCCTTTATGAAGAATATTTATTTTAAAGTGGAACTGAATTTTATATTTTATTACATTATATTTGGTGCATCAGGATATAATCAGCTCATTTATTTCAATATCTATTTTCAATAATTCTACACAGGTACATTCAGCACATTAAACTTTATAATAATTAGAATAAAAAACTACAAATCTGAATGTGCAAATATCTCTGATATTAGAAAAACCGAAAGGGAATATTTTTTTATAATAATTTAATATTTGATGAGAGCTATAATATACATTTCTTCAAATTCTCTCATTTGGGAGGTGAAGGTATTTCTCTCTCTCTCTCTCTGTGTGTATATAAATATCAGAACCCGGGCTCTCAGTGCCGCATTAAGGAATTCTCTCTCTCCAGCCCACATTTGTACAGTCAATTACACTCGGGATCACGGCTTATTTACTCCCTCCTTCCATAAACTTGATTGCTCTTTGAATAAAAAACACTTAAATGATGTTTTTTTTTCTGCGGACAGTTATTATGGGAATTATTAATGTTTGTGAAAGTGCCGGTGCTGGAAGGGGCTGTGATGAAAGCTGTGTACCTGAGAGCAGAGACGGATGGTGGAGGGGTTTGATTGGACACGTGTCCGAGTCGCAGTAACGCGCTACAGGGGGTCGGTTACACCTGATTCCTGTAATTTGATCAGAACCTAATTGCTGCATGTCATATTAAGAATTTAAAGCTGCACGGCGGAGACAAACACAGCGGGTCAGATCAGAATAATGGCAGCTGAGGGCATCACAAACCTGACTGAATGACTGGGCTCTTTAAGAGGGTGGATGATATGGTATCCCAATGCTTCTATGATAACTCCACTGAGCACTGAAGAGTCAATAGCACTGTGCTGTTTGGGAGAGTGGATAATATGGTATTGCAATACTTCTATGATGTATATTGTGCTGTTTGGGAGGGTGGATAATATGGTATCGCAATACTTCTACCATAAATCCACTCAGCAAAGAAGAGTGAATGACAGTTATCCCCAACTCCTCAACTCATCCCCAACTTCTCAATTCATCCCCACTCTCAAAGTTATCCCCAACTCCTTAACTCATCCCCAACTCATCCCCAACTCCTCAACTCAGCCCCAACTCCTTAACCCATTTCCAACTTCCCAACTCACGCCCAACTCCTCAACTCATCCCGACTCCTCAACTCATCCCATCACCTCAACTCGATCCCAACTCCTCAACTCATCTGCAACTCCTTAACTCATCCCCAACTATCCAACTCATCCCCAACTCCTCAACTCATCCCTAACTCCTCAACTCATGCCCAACCTCTCAACTAATCTCTAACTCTACAACTCATCCCCAACTCTCCAACTTATCCCCACCTCCTTAACTCATCACCAACTATCCAACTCACTCCCAACTCCTCAACTCATCCCCAAATCACCCCAACTCCTTAACTCATCCCCAACTTCCCAACTGATGCCCAACTCCTCAACTCATCCCCGACTCCTCAACTCATGCCCATCACCTCAACTCATCCTCAGCTCCTCAGTTCATCCACACCTCCTCAACTCACCCCCACCTCCTCAACTCATCCCCAACTCTCCAGCTCATCCCCAACTCCTCAACTCATCCCCAACTCTCCAACTCATCCCCAACTCCTCCTCAACTCTCCAACTCATCCCCAGCTTTTCAACTTATCCCCAACTCCCTAATTCATCCACAATTCCTCAACTCATCCCCAACTCTCCAACTCATCCCCAACTCTCCAACTCATCCCCAACTCTCCAACTCATCCCCAACCTCTACTGGTGGATTAAATGGAAATTGATGTGCCCTATAAACACTTATCACAATTAGATAAACTGTAAAATTTGGCACAAAGTTTACAAACCACATTTTCAGTCTTTCATCTATTTCATCCATTTTTGTTCACATTTTTTATGACATATAAAGGCATATTGTTGTATAATGTTTTATAATATCAATAAAATATTATCATATTCTCCAAATGCATTAACTGTTTTCTGAAGTGTAGGTTTTATATATTATATATGACCGTAGCTGGACATCTCCGGTTACGCTGACAGGGAAGTCGGCGGTAAGCTGCGGCTCCTCGTTCCACCTTGCTGAAGCTTTGTGAAGGTGGACTAAATTTAATTACAGCCTCAGAAATCCATTTGGCAAATATTTCAAGGTGCAACGCGAGCCCAGAAATGGCAAACAGGACTGGCAGAGGCACACAGCGGCAGCGGCGGCGGCGGCAGCGGCAGCTCAGTAATCCACCAAGAGAGGAGAAGCAAATGACTGCGTTTATTCTCCACGCATGTTCTCTATCCCCTCATCTGTTTGTTCAGACAAATTTACAAAAAAACACACAGAACGAGGAAACGGGGGAAAACACAAAAACATGCATCTGCACAGCAAATATTACAGACGCCCCTTCTTTCTTCTGTCCTGTGTGTGGAGTTGTTTACTGCTGAGAGCCGAGAGCCTTCGCCAGAAAATACGAAAAATATCCCGCGTATTTAACAAATACCCCTCTATAGGCCTCAGCGATTCCGGTGTGCGCTTGTTTATTCTAAAAAGCCCAAACAGCATGTTTGAAAAAGGTCACTATATATCACTGTGCACCCAGTCGCTTAAAGGGGAATTCCACACGTTTTTCAAAATTTCTGCACAGTTTAGTCATTCAGGTGTGAATTTGTGGTTCATTGTAGAGAAATTCACAAACACAGATTTCTTTACAGTGGTGGTGGATAGAAATTAAATGGACAAATAAGTGTCCCTTTATTTAAATAGGCTAAAAATATACTTCCTGTTTGGTTATTGGTCATTTAGACAAATGGTTGCATCATAAAACGTTACCTAGAAAGCTGGCCAGAGAATACTGACCTTACACGTAGCTGTGTACCTTATATGTAACTGTGTACCTTACCCCATAGCTGTGTACCCTACCATATAGCTGTGTACCCTACCATATTGCTGTGTACCCTACACATAACTGTGTACCCTGCACGTAACTGTATACCCTTCCATATAGCTGTGTACCCTACACATAGCTGTGTACCCTACCATATTGCTGTGTACCCTACACATAACTGTGTACCCTGCACGTAACTGTATACCCTTCCATATAGCTGTGTACCCTACACATAGCTGTGTGCCCTACCTTATAGCTGTGTACCCTGCACATAGCTGTGTACCCTACACATAGCTGTGTACCCTACCATATAGCTGTGTACCCTACCTTATAGCTGTGTACCCTACACGTAACTGTATACCCTACACGTAGCTGTGTACCCTACCTTATAGCTGTGTACCCTACCATATAGCTGTGTACCCTACACATAACTGTATACCCTACACGTAGCTGTGTACCCTACCTTATAGCTGTGTACCCTACCTTATAGCTGTGTAGCAAACCATATAGCTGTGTACCCTGCCTTATAGCTGTGTACCCTACCTTATAGCTGTGTAGCAAACCATATAGCTGTGTACCCTGCCTTATAGCTGTGTACCCTACCTTATAGCTGTGTAGCAAACCATATAGCTGTGTACCCTACACATAGCTGTGTACCCTGCCTTATAGCTGTGTACCCTACCTTATAGCTGTGTAGCAAACCATATAGCTGTGTACCCTACCTTATAGCTGTGTACCCTACCGTATAGCTGTGTAGCAAACCATATAGCTGTGTACCCTACACATAGCTGTGTACCCTACCTTATAGCTGTGTACCCTACCTTATAGCTGTGTAGCAAACCATATAGCTGTGTACCCTACACATAGCTGTGTACCCTACCTTATAGCTGTGTAGCAAATCATATAGCTGTGTACCTTACCTTATAGCTGCGTACCCTGCACGTAACTATGTACCCTACACATAGCTGTGTACCCTACACGTAACTGTATACCCTTCCATATAGCTATGCACCCTACACGTAACTATGTACCCTACACATAGCTGTGGACCCTACACATAACTGTGTACCCTACCATATAGCTGTGTACCCTACACGTAGCTGTGTACCCTACACATAGCTGTGTACCCTACCATATAGCTGTACACCCTACACGTAGCTGTGTACCCTTCCCAATATCTGTGTACCCTACACATAACTATGTACCCTACACATAGCTGTGTACCCTACACGTAACTGTGTACCCTACACGTAACTGTGTACCCTACCATATAGCTGTGTAACCTACACAAAGCTGCGAACCCTACCGCCATAGTTACATATCCAACACATAGTGGCATTCACTATGTGTAGCCTTGCATCCTTCCCTGTAGAAGTGTTCTCAACCCTGTACCTTGTACTCTACATGCATACACTATGTGTACATTCCTTTCATGTAGCCATGTACCCTGTGTGGAGCCATGTATCCTACACCATAACCTGATGCATACCTCCCCAGAAATATAACTGTGTTGTGCACAACATACAGCAGCAGCTGTGATTGTTTTACTAAGCCTCATGTTCTCACACAACACATTAACTCTACACAGTATAAAAAAGTAGAAACAAGCCTTAAAACACTCATGTAAAAATGACGACACTCTATGATCTTCATTCTATAATTTTAGCAGAAAGAATTGACAACAGCAGCGCCTGTAATGTAAGGCCACTAAATCAAAGATGTGACAATTCAGGAATAATACACTCGAGGTTTGTGGTATAACATGTACTATTGGCTCCGCTGTGCTGCGGTCGTAAATTGTAGACTATAGCACAAACCTTGTGTGTATTATTGCGATTTTACCACAGCTCCATTATCACTGTTTTTTTATAATCTGTTCGATTATAAAAACTCTGCGAGTTAAAATAGTTCTATTGCTGCTCTGTTTGTAGCTGCACTGTTGTTTGGTTTGTAAGTGCTGCATCGTTGCTAGTTTACCTGTATGTGGCGGAGTAATACATGGAGAGCTTCGGTTACAGTGCATTACCGGCTGATAACGGTTGGAACTAACTGTGTATTATAATTGGTCACACTGACTTTCTTCAATACTTTCAGAAGAGCTGAGATCTTGTGTTTGCATACTTGTAGTTGACAGCGTGTAAATGCCAAAAGTCATGGGACAGCAATATATAAACTGAACTGGTAATGAACATTAATCGATTCACATCATGTATCAGGTGTGCTTCTTCTTGCTGCCGATTAAGGCTGTGTATCTCCACTGGTGTTGCCTGAACTGAGCGCAGCCCTTGATACAATAGATAATGACTAACAATCTTGCCGTTACCATAGATTCAGACCTAGCGTTCAGTAAAAAACATATTTACCAGGACAGCTTTTTTACACTTTCGTGGCATTGCCAAGCTACGAAATGCCTTTATTCTTGCATGACGCATAAAAATCACGTCCACAATTAATGCAAGAGCCCCAGCACACATATGCAACAGGTGAGTGCAGAGTTCTTAAGCTTCCATGGAAACTTGGCAAAAATCATGGGATAGTTTAGATTCTTCTGCATTACTTGTTCACTTCGTTACTTAGCTTTTAGCTCCAGCGATAAACTAAAGAAGCAGGAACCTGTTTCAGCTGCATGTCTACATCTGGAGTGAGGATGAAATGATGCCAGTTTAATGTGCCACAAAAGTTTTACTTAAAAGCAAAGTTCTTCTCGTATAGACAGTAAAGCGTGGCCTAGTTTCTGGAGGCTGTGTCTGCCTGCCTGCCTGCCTGCCTGGCAGATCTAATCTTCACACTGTTCTCCCTGAGTTTGGTGAATGAGGCACACGCGGGTAACAAAAGACCACACGTGCGTCGCCTCTGATTCGAGATTACATCGCCTCACCCACGCTCCTTTACCCCACCCCACCCCGAAACGCCGAGCCCCGGCTACCCGACCTCCTCCAGAAGCTCAGGAGCCGCGGCAGAGCGCAGCTTTCTGGGGCGCGGGGCTCACAGCCGACGTGCTGCTATTAAACCGCCACGCACAGGAAATGCAAACCCTGTCTTGACCTACATCGTGTGAGTGTTTGAGTGTGTGTGTGTGTGTGCAGGTGCCGCAAACCCCCCCCGTTCATGCGTCTTCTTCTGCATATCCTTCTTTTTCTTTTATTGTGCATTATGTCTTTTTGGTGTTTGTTCATCTGCTTGCTGCTCGGCGCTTCCTGAACAAATGAACCTGAATCTGATGTTTAAAATGCATGCACACGTGCAGCAGTCACAAGCATGCTTTAAGAAATGATTGTTAAGATATGACTGTTTCAAATATATTTAACACATTACACAATATGTTCAACTCACTTTTTGCACTATAAGTAATATTCCGTCGAATCTGTGCCTTTTCAGTCCCTAGGAAATTACTATCTATTAATTATAAATGTGCACACAAACTTTAACTTTAAAATACGTTTTATTGCTAAGCATGGCGTATTGTACATTGACCTAATTGCAAAAGTTGCAAATGTATATGCATGTATATGTATATGCATATATATATACATATATATATAAAAAAACTACTACTAGAACACTGAAAAAATAGCATTTATTACTTGTCCCCTTCAGAGATGTATTTTTTGCATTGTTTTGTGACTTCAAAACCCATCTATGCTTTAAAAATATATATTTTTTCATAATAAATCCATAATATATAAGCTAAAATACACATTTTAGTTGTGTCACTGGCTTATTTCACTCAGTCCTGTTTCTGTAACACATTACCCACATTATCTAAAACATCTGGAACAGTCTCCACACAAGAAGTGACATCAGCAGATTCTTCTGAAGATCATGGGAAGACCAAAATTAAGTTCTCTCATTTGTTTTTCTAAAGTATAAAACATATTCTGGTTTATTTAACACTTTTTGTTTACAGAATAATTCAGCATGTGTTCCTAGCTTTAATATAGTTTACAATATTAAATTTACAATGTAAAAAAAACATAAATAAGAAAAAAAAACACACATTGAATAAGAAGAAGAAACTTTTGACTGGTACTACACATATTTCATATTTATAATATTAGTGGTGTCAATTAATAAAAAGTGCACAACAATATTCTGTATTCTGTATGTAATAGCAACATGTTATTTTTGTCTAGTAGATACAAAGATTTCTCCAGGGTAGGAATGTCTTGTTTCAGTATATTTACTATAGTAAATTGCTTACTGTGATATTCTACTATAAAGTGATTAAGTGATTATCTGAGCCTCACCACAAGCCGTCAACTTGCACATCAGCTAGCATTTTGCACGCCGTTATTTCAGGTTTGTTACTAACCACCACCTTTACACACCTACGCCAGCACAGCCAGAGCAGAACCATTCAATCTGAAACCTTTTCACTGTCCAGACTGTAGGCTGAGAATTCATGCTAGTCATTTTACAAACCACACAAACATTTCACTGACGTACCTTTTTACGTGGTTAGCTAGTCTTTTAATTGTTGGCAAACCACATGAAGACTTTAGCAACATTAAAAAAAAATAACAACAATTGGTCGTTAAATGTTTTCTTCATCTAAGTCACAACAATAGACAAAGACAGTCTGCTTAAACTAATACCACACAAAAATATATACGTTTGCATGCTTTTATTGAGCAAAAAAAAAAAAAAACTGTCCAAAAAAAGCATTGCTGCACGTTTGAAGTTTGCAAAAAAAATGAGCACCTGGATGTTCCACAGCAGTACTCGCTAAATATACTGTTGGACAGATGAAACCAAAACTGAGTTGTTTGCAAGGAACACACAACGATATGTGTGAAGAAAAAAAAGGCACAGCACACCATCATCAAAACCTCATCCCAACTGTGAAACATGGTGGAGGGGGCATCATGGTTTGGGGCTGCTTTGCTGCCTCAGGGTCTGGACGGATTTCCGTCATCAACGGAAAAATGAATTCCTAAGTTAACCAAGACATTTTGCAGGAAAACCTAAGACCATCTGTCCACCAACTGAAGCTCAACAGAGGATGGATGATGCAACAGGACGATGACCCAAAACATAGAAGTAAATCAACAGCCAAATGGCTTTAACAGAGGACAATACGCATTCTGGAGCTGCCTTCATGGTCTGGAGCTGCATGTGTGCTGCCAGCACTGGGGAGCTAACTTCCCAGATGTACTGTGACATTCTGAAACTGAGCATGATCCCATCCCATCAGAAACTGGGACTTGTTGCAATTTTCAACACGCAATTATTTAGTAAATGTTTAAAATTGACAGCCCTGATATATAAACATATAAACACTCCAATAGTCATCTCAACTGCAGTCTTTCCTGTGAGGGGGTGCTTTTCCTGGCAGGGATGCTGAATTTGGCACCATAGTAGTGCTGAATTCGGCACCCCCACCAAGAAAAGCAAAGCACCCCCTCTCTTGATAAAAGTGCTTTAACTTAACTTACTTACGTAATACGCTCCGAGAGGGGGTGCTTTTTCTGGTGGGGATGCTGAACTCGGCATGCTTGAAATTTCCGGTTTAGGAGTGTACCCCCCAGCTTCGCTTTTGTTTTAACATGGGCGTGGAGTGCATAAGGTGCATTGGATGCCACTTCTACTGAAGCTCTTGGGTTTAAAGTCAGAGTAAAGACATTACAGCAACACGAAAACAGGGCAACCAGGCCGGGCCGAGTACAGTGGGACCGGGAGTCGCAAAGAAAGGGTAGCGCTAATCAGTCATGCTAGCAGGGGGAATGAGCAGGATAAAGAGTGATTTTTGCCACGGGGCATCCCGAGCTCCTGAAGAGGCGCGGACCGGGGGGCAGGTGGGAGGGGGCATTGTGTGGGGAGGCCGTGTGTTATAGGATTGAGCCGCAGTTGCCTTTGTGCGGCGATTTCTGTTGAGGGATTATGTTCTTTGACAGAGTTGCGCAGGCTGCCGCTCGGGGTGGAGGCGGTGCTGGGGCGGGGGGCGGCGGCTTTGTTCATCAGAGATGGAAAAGGGGGGTGAGAAGAGAGAGTTGTGTGTGTGTGTGTGGGGGGGTAACAAGAGAGAGGAAGAAAAGAATGAAGAAGTGTGAGAGAGAGAGAGAGAGAGAGAGAGAGAGAGAGAGGTGGAGGAAAACGACGATGTTCAGAGGGGGGTCATTTATGATACCGGTGTCAATGAGCTGCTAGTCAGGCCATGTAAGCAGCCGTGTAACAATTTAAAATCAATTTACCGCCCAAGAAGAAACCGGTCTCTGAAGACCCGAACGCCACCACGCTGCTGCAACACTAACCATGCGCTGAGTTTACGGGATTATTCACAATATCTACATTAATAAATATATAAAATACTGTGAATTATTATAATTAATGAAATGCTGGAAGTGATTTTAACACCACTTCCACCACCACTTGTTTCTATGCTGTTTCTACACTATTGTTATTGGATACTTTCAATAAAAGTTTTATTAGTCCTGTATCAGTTTCTCTGCATACTTAAGCATTATCCTGCTGATGCTGCCCACAGGATGCTGACAACAGGATACTGACAATATACCTCTGCCCACAGGACACTGACATTATAATTCTGTCCACAGGACACTGTCAACAGGATGCTGCCCACAGGACACTGCCTACAGGAAATTGCCAATAGGACGCTGCCCACTGGATACTGCCTAGAGGATGTTCCCAATAGGATGCTGCCCATAAGACACTGCCTAGAGGATGATGCCTAAAGGATGTTGCCAATAGGATGCTGCCCACAGGACATTCCCAATAGGATGCTGCCCACAGGACACTGCCTACAGGATGCTGCCAAGAGGATACTCCCAATGGTATGCTGCCCGCAGGATGATGCCCACAGAACACTGCCTAAAGGGTGTTGCCAATAGGACACTGCTTAAAAGACGCTGCCCAAAAGGATGCTGCCCACAGGACACTGCCTACAGGACATTGCCAATAGGATGCTGCCCACAGAATGCTGTCTACAGAACGTTGCCAATAGGATGCTTCCCACAGGACACTGCCTACAGGATGCTGCCCAGAGAATACTGCCAATAGGATGCTGCACACAGGACGCTGCACACAGGACGCTGCCCACAGGACGTTGCCAATAGGATGCTGCATACAGGATTTTCTCATAAGGTTGCTGCCCAAAGGACACTGCCCACAGGTCACTGCCTATAGGATGTTAACAATAGGACCCTGCCCACAGGATGCTGCCAATAGGATGTTGCCCACAGGACACTGCCCAAAGGATGCTGCCCACAGGATGCTGCCTACAGAACGTTGCCAATAGGATGTTGCCCACAGGACACTGCCCAAAGGATGCTGCCCACAGGATGCTGCCTACAGAACGTTGCCAATAGGATGTTGCCCACAGGACACTGCTAATAGGACACTTCCCAAAGGATGCTGCCCACATAACACTGCCTACAGGACATTGCCAATAGGATGCTGCCCACAGGACAATGCCTACAGTATGCTATCTAAGAATGCTGCACACAGGACCCTTTATCTTCTTTCACTGGTTACTGGTGTGTGGTTTTGCAATAGCTAAGATGATAAAGTATAATGTATTAGCTTTGGTTTGTCTCAGTGTTAAACTGTATAAACAGTGTAAACAGTATAAACATAGCTGAATTCTGGTACGGTATTTTTTTTCCAAAACAGTACGTTTTAGTGAAAGTCAATGTATTTATAATATAATTTCTAGTATTCTATTCTATATAGTGTTCAAACGATATGTTAAACCAAAAATCAACAGAAGTGAAAATATTGTCACTGGACAATGACAATGTGAAAGTATAAAACTCAATGAAGGCAGTCTGAGACAAAAAGCTTGGTCTGCTTTACTTCTGGTCCTGCACCTCTGAGGCTGCACAGCAAAACTCAATGAAGGCAGTCTGAGACATAAAGCCACATGGTTTTCTTTAAAGGGCGGCAATGTTAAATTGGTTCAAATCCGATTTAGAAAAAAAACAAAAAGTCACGTTCACATTCAGTCAAACAAATCAGTTTCACATGACATCAACCCAGAAATGAGTTTTAATTAAGCTTTTTCAAGGAACGCGAGAGCTAATATTAAGTCAAAGTCAAGTTCAGCCCAAAGAAAAGTCTCAGCAGAAACAGAAAAATAAGAACTTTTCCTCAGAGTCAGTCTACCAGAGGACGTAGAGAAACACAGCACTGTCAGTCCTGCTCTTCACAGATCCACAGATCCACCGCCGATCAGGTATCTCCTACCGGTTAAAGCAGCGCAGGCTGCATTTGCATAGGATAACCAACGTATAGCACATCATTTGCATGCCTGAAAGTACACTTGAGTAACCGTAATTACACGTGACACCAATTACTCTGTTACTTTGTATTAAATTATAATGGAAAATTCCACTGGAGAATTGGAGCCTAATTGCATCTTAATTTGCATAATTTTGCATATTAATCACATCTCAGATGAATAATAAATTTCAGCAGATTTTTTAATTTATGCATAGATAGAAAAACAAGTTGAAAAAAATCATTTGCTGGGGAAAAAAATCTGAAACTATTACTTAGAGCGTTTGCACTAATTTTTCTCATTATCTAGCACTGAAAAGTTACAGCCCAGAGATAGCTGCGCTTGTGTGTGTGTGTGTGTGTGTGCATGTCTGTGCATATGAATGTGTGTGTGTGTGCATACTCATAAATGTGTGTGTTTGTGTGCGTACGTGTGTGTGTGTGTGGGTGTCTTTCCACATTCTCAGGACGTCACTGACTTTTGTAAAGTGTTTTTTGTATACACACACAAACACACACACACACACACATATATAAACACACATATATACACATTATATAAATACACATTTAATAGTATAATGTCATTCATAAATAAATACATAATGTGACTAATTATTTTCATTATCTGCCACAGGCAATTTAGAGTCAAGAGATATAACTTTGTGTGTGTGTGTGTGTGTTTTAATTACAATATAATTATATAACAAATGTCTGACAAATTATTACATATAAATAGTATTTTTTTCTAATTCTCATTAATTAACTAGCACTGAAAGAAATATATTTTTCATGTATTGCGTATAATTAATGTGACTAGTTATTTTAATTATATATGAGATTTTTTTTAGTTAAGAGGTGTGTTTCAGTGTGTGTGTGTGTGTTAAAGTTTGTTTTTGTACATTCACATTATATGTTACATGCAGACAATTATATATACAATATTAAATGGAAGAAATATAATTTAGTATAAGTAGGATTATATCATAATCATAAATAAGGGATTATATCAGTATAGTACATATGCCTTTTTCTCTTTTTACACATGCAACAAGTCTTTCACATCTCTGTGGAGGAATTTTGTTCCACTCTTCTTTACAGAATTGTTTTAATTCAGACACATTGGAGGATTTTCCAGCATAAACTTCCTGTTTAAGATCATCCACAGCATCTCAATCATCCAGACTTTAACTAGACCACTCCTCCAAAACCTTCATTTAGTTTTAATCTATTTAATCCCTTCAGAGCTGAACTTGTGTGGATTTGTGTGCTTTGGGTCATTGTCCTGCTGCAGAACCCAAGTACACCTGAGCTTGAGGATCACTAAAGAACAGATGGAGGATATTCTCCTTCAGGATTGTCTGATAAACAGCAGAATTCCTGCTTCCATCTATTACAGCACGTTATCCAGCAGCTCCAGGTCATCACACTAATCACACTACCACCACCATGTTTTACTACGTTCAGTATGATGTTCTTTTTCTGAAATTATATGTTTGAATTAGTTTTACTCCAGATGTAATGGATGTGACACACACCTTCCAAAAAGTTCCACTTTTGTCTCGTCAGCTCAAAGAATATTTACCCAGAGTTCTGGAGGATTATCAAGATGTTAGTTAGTAAATGGATACCAAAAGTTCACCCAGTCTCTTTCTTATTATTAAATCATTAACACTCATTAACATTAACTGAGGCTTTAAGTGAGAGCTGCAGTTCTTTAAATGTTGTTCTGGGTTGTTTTGGGATCTCCTGGATGAGTTGTTCATGCCCTTTTGGAGTAATTTCTTTAGGTCGGCCGGTCACTCCTGGGAAGGTTCACCAGTGTTCCATGTTTTTTCTCCATTAGTGAATAAAAGTGAATCACTGTGGTTCTCTGGAGTCCCAAAGCTTTAGAAATGACTTTATAACCTTTTCCAGACTGATAGATGATCAATAACTTTATTTTCTCATCTGTCAGTATGGAGCTCCTATTGTATATGCATCAGCAGTATATTATAATAGTATATTACTATTATCTTCCTACAGTGATCTACAGAGAGAGCTGAGTATCAGTTATCATGTCTCTGTAATAACAGCACAGAGGAGTGTGAGGATCTCCTGACAGCAGGAGAAGATCTGAAGATCTGGGGGTTTGTAAGGGTTTACAGGTCTGTAGAGTAATGGAGCTGTACACTGGGAGAGAGAGCGTTATTGTACTGGGATCAGCCCACTGAAGACTGGGGGATAATTACTGCACTGCATCATCATACAGCATCCTCCTCCTCACACACACACACGCACACACACACACACACACAAACAGCTTTAATTACTGATCAATACACTCAGCGGCACAGGCGTCCCTTCACACTCACACACACACACACACACACACACGACTTTAATTACTAATCAATACAGTCAGCGGCACAGGTGTCCCTGCACACACACACACACACACACACACACACACACACACACACACACACATTCTTATTTATAAATAAACAAGAATACAGAATCCTCTCACCTGTAATCACCACCAGCAGCAGGGGTTGCTGCTATGGTTTGGTCTGGTGATCAAAATTAAGCTTTATATATATATATATATATATATATATATATATATATATATATATATTTTTTTTTTTTTTTTTTTTTTTTGGCAACTGTGCAGTAGAAACCTGTTCAGAGCAAAAGAATAAAAGATTAAAATATAATATATTAATTCATTCATTAATATATAATCATTCATTAACAGAGGTACTCTTTATTTTACTGTATATATATATATATATATATATATATATATATATATATATATATATATATATATATCCCAGATAAACCATTTTGTTTTATTAATTTAACAACAAAACTGACTTAATAAAATGTTATATGCAATACTGGTTAAAAGTCCAGACAGTCCCTGAATTACAAAAAAAAAAAAAATCCTGAATTGTAGATGAATTCTAAAGTCATGCAACTGTGAATGAAACATGGAGTTATTTAGTATATCTGAATATGTATTATAGTTTAGACGCTTAGATAGAGACAGTTTTGCACATCTTGGCAGGATTTGTGAGGTAGAGTCACCTGGAATTCAGGCTTTCAGTGAACAGCTGTGCTGAACTCGTCAACAGTTAATTACTTGAATTTCTTGAATTTCATAATTAATTTCATTCAATAAAAAATATATTATTTAACGTATATATAAGTCTTTATGTGTGTTTTATTTAGCTCTGTTAGCTAACTATGATATAATCTTGCATAAAATCTGCATATATAGTTCTAACACAGTGTGAAATCATGCAAAATCATTTTTAAATACTGAGGATGAGTCAACATTATATTAATTATTGGTAAAATTGGTAACCGTGATATTCAGTAAATGTATTTTTCAATCTTTAATAAATTATAATTAGTTGAAAATCAAAAAAATGTTTAAATTCTGTGTTTTTTTTATTGAATAAAAACTGCATTAAATTGTTTTGATGGTTTAAATAGTTTAAATAAAACAGGATTGACTAATAATTTTAGATATTTCCATACTTAAAATGTACCTGCACTGCTCCCAGTAGGACCACACACACACACACACACACACACACACACACACACACACAATACACTATTTAAACACTTAACAGCTTAACAGTCTGCAGTATCTACATGTACAATATACCATATAAAATATACAATAAATGTGCATATGTAAATAGTGTTATGTTTATATTTTAAATAAGATTTATCATTTTTATATTATTATACTTAGTCTTTAATTCGTTCTATATCTGTGTGCCTGTGAATTTCTTCCACTAATAAAGGATTATATTTTGTATATTTCTTTATTTCTTATTTATAGAAAGGGGCTTATAAAATATATGTTCTGTATAAATAAATACACTATTATAAAAAACGTATGTAAAAAGTAGAATACTTTCCCATATCTTATCATCTTTTATTGGTTTAATAATACAATAATAATAAAGTAATAATAATAAACAGTAATTGTGTGTTTTTTTTTTTTATGAAATAGCTTCATCTGCAGATAACTGAGGATATTGTATATATTTCTCTCCGCTCTGTAAAACACAGTCTCGCTGGTTTAGAGGAGCACAGTGGAGCTGGGATCTGATCTGAGTGCTGGTGGAACAGCGCTGGTTTAACCAGGCAGTTCCTCAGCGGTGCTCCATCTCTGAGGCTTTGTCTCCATCTGCTGGAGAAAACGCGCAGCGACCGAGACACTGCTAAAAAAACACATTATTTATTAGGGTTTCCCCACTTTTAACATAATTTAACTCTGGGTTTAGTGTTTTAATGTTGTATCAGAAATAATAATGTAATAATGCTTGAAATAAAATATTATTTATATATTTTTTTACTTAGCATTTGTAAAAGGTATGATTTTTTTGGTGGTTAATATTATATTCCGTGTTAATTATGATTATATACTATAAAAGTCTATTTATTTTCCTTTATTTTTATTCTTTTTGTTTTATAAAATAAAATAGATAATTCCACTGAGATCTGTATGTTTTTACATGGGGTTAATATTTATTGATGACTGAACCAGTAGAAATGCTCCTAAACAGCATGGAATAAAATCTATATTGTCACAAATAAAATTAAAATATATTCAAATATATTAAAAATATAAGTAATAATAGTAATACTATTAGCCAATCTTGTAGCCAATCATAGACAATTTAGACAATTTGCAAAAAAATTTAAAGCATGTAATTTTTGTTCTTTTTAAGGAACTAGATAGATAGATAGATAGATAGATAGATAGATAGATAGATAGATAGATAGATAGATAGATAGATAGACAGATAGATAGATAGATAGATAGATACTTTATTGATCCCCGGGGGGAAATTCTTGGCATCCAGCAGCAGGTTACACAATACACAAAGTTAAAAAAGATAAAATATAAAATATAAAGATACATATAAATACAATCAAATAAGAAATAGAATATACAGTGTAAATGTACAGTCTTCGTGTGTGTGTGTGTGTAATGGAGATGGAGAATGGAGGTAGTGCAGTTGAACACAATAGACAGTGAACACCAGTTGATGTGCATAATGTGAGGATAACTGATGTCAGCCAAACAGAAAGTGCAAATAAACAGTTATATAATGATTTAAATTAAGCAGTGCAAAAGATACGTAAACAGTGCAAAAGATACGTAAACAGTAGATGAATTAACTAGTGAATGAACTACTAGTGCAAAATATGGTAGAACTATAAAAAGTGTTCTAGGCATCAGCAAGTCTGAGAGTGTGTCCATAGCTGGGGGTGTGTCCATGGTGTGGCCAGAGTGGCCGGAATGAAAAACTGTCACAGAGTCTTTAGTTTGCTGTGCTGAGATGAGTTGAAAAGTCTTATGGCCTGAGGAACAAAAGACTTTCGAAGTCTGTCTGTGGAGCAGGACTGGGACAGCAGTCTGCCGCTGAATGAGCTCCTCTGCCTGGTGATGGTGCTGTGCAGAGGGTGGTGAACATTGTCCATGATGTTTTTTTAGACTGAAAACTAATTTTCAGTCATGTCATACAAAATAATAGACGTGCATATTTGAAATTATTATGACTGCGAGCTCACTGTCTTAGAAATAATACAACATAAATAATATAACAATAAATTCTCAAGCTCTTATTAAGTTATTATTGTGATTATTGTTGTTGTTTTTTTCTCCACCTATATTCAGGCTAGCCCCGCCCTCCTGCGCTGTGATTGGACAGCAGTATCCCGATATTACTTGTGAACGAGTAACCAAACTAAGTACAGGATTGTGTCACTAAAATAATAAAATCATAAAAAATATATATATATTATTTAATTAATACATTTTTTTAAAAGTATTAATTGTTAATTGGATCTTGAATGCGATACAACAGCCAATCACAACGCAGGACAATCCAAACGGAGGGATTATAATATCAGCCAATCTCATCGTAGTGGGCGGGGCTTGCCCGAGCAGCGGTGGAGCGGACTAATCTGATATTTGAAACAGTGGCTGCAGGGAGGGTCATCCTCCTGGTATCTCTGTGATGAGCACACCTGATCTCATCACCTGGATCAGGAATAAGATAGTGCTGGCTCTGACTGAGCTGTACTTCAATCTGGACCTCAGTGTGCAGTTTGATTTATGTATAAATAGGTATCGATACTGCGATACTGCTATGCTGCAATACTCAATATATTGTAATATATTGTGCCTTTACTGTATCTGTGTTACTGAAGAGGATAAAATGCTCCTAAATAAGCAAAGACCAGGAATTATGGATTTATTTGGTGTTTCAGTTTCACAGAATTTAACAACCACCATTCTTCATCACAGGTTTACCCTATTCTTTTAATATAGTGCCTCCAAGTGGAGCTATGAAGCAGTAACTTTAGTAAATCAGATTGGAGGTACTCTCAGGTAGTTTAGAGCGCCTATGTATCATTAATATCACTGATATTTGACACCATGTATCAACGAGATATGATATATCTTTCAGTTGAATAAATATATATCGTATAACAGAAGAACACAGTGATATTTGAGAAGTGAAATGAAGTTTATAGGATTTACAGAAAGTGTGCGATAATTCTTTAAACTAAATTAGGCAGCTGAATAAATTTGGATCCCAACAGAAAAATGACATCAATATTCAGTAGATACTTCTTTTGCAGAAATAACAGCCTCTAAACTCTTCCTATATCTTCCAATGAGGGTCTGGTTGAAGCTTCTGGTTGAAGGTATTTTGGATCATTCTTCTTTACTAATCATCTTCAGTTCAGTCAGGTTTGATTCAGGTTTCTGATCATGAACAGCTGCTTTAAATCACACCACAGATTATATTTCAGTAATATTCAGGTCTGGGATTGAGGACTGAGATGATCTGAGATGATCATTCCAGAATGTTGTACTTGTTCCTCTGCATGAATGCTTTAGTGCTTTATTAGATTTTGAGCAGCGTTTAGTGTTTAGGGTCGTTGTCTTGTTGAAGTATTCAGCCTCGGCTGTGTGTTCAGTACCTGCACTGATCACACATCAACACCGCGTGATGAAACTGGCACTAATTTTACTGTGGGGAGCAGCACCCCCCAAATAACTCCTAAATCTTTGTTTCATCAGTGCACACACAGCACCTTATTCCAAAATGAAGCTGGCTTGTCTAAATGTGCTTTAGCTTTTGCATACCTCAAGCGACTCTGTTTGTGGCGTGTGCTCAGAAAAGGCTTCTTCTGCATTACTCTCACATACAGCTTCTCCTTGTGTAAAATGCGTTGAATATAACTGAACATATTGAACATTATTGCTGTAAATCCTATACTTAATCCTAAAACTACATTCTAATTCTCAAATATCACTGTGTTCATCTGTTATATGAAATATTTAACTGAAAACGCTGATTCGAACAACCAATGATTTATAAAGAAAAATCATGAAAATTATGAGGGATGCCCCAACTTTTTTCATACCATTCTATATATATATATATATATATATATATATATATATATATATATTACTTTTAGTTTATAAACAGACAGACTGTTCAATTTGATGTCGATTGTTTATGTAATATCTTATTATATCTTAATGAGCAGAAATTCATAAACATTCATACAGTGTAACGTTTTAGTGTAACGGTAATGGCTTTTAAAGTTACGCACACAAAACACAATTTAGAGTCAAACTTCTTCTCTCAGTCTTCACGAGCAGCCTGTCAGACGGGAAATATGTTTCCCTCCACACACACACACACACACACACACTTACACACACTCTCTTTATGAAGTGTTTATGTAAACTGCTCGACGCCATGAGACGGGCTGATGAATGTGAAGAGCTGGAGCTGCTTTTAAATGTAGTTAATGGGTTTCTTCTCTTATGACAGACATTTGTTTTCTGTGCTGCTCTGATGGATATATAGTTGCTAATAGGTTTGCTCTCAGCTATTTGCACACTTTCTCTCACTCTCGCGCGTCTGAGAAATCGCCCCATCTGTCACATTAGCGCTCCAGCTTTCCGCACTTCACGCGCAAACTGCCATTTATAAGTAAACTTTAAGGAAATGTCATTTTTTGAGTTTAGCGTTCCGCGAGTCTGATTTACTGCTGCCTTCACTTTTTAGGATTTGTGTGGAGAAAAGTTGTGTCTCGGGAGTCGCTGGTCATTTTACTGCACTTTTTTGATCTACCTACGTGTTTGATCAGGCCTTCAGCTCAGTTTAAACACTGCTGCTGTATCATGTTTTATTCATGCTTTATTTTTATTTTATTTTTATTTCCAATTCCTTGTTGTTTTAATCATGTTTAAATCAATCATGCTTTATTCTTATTTTAGTTTTTATTTCCATTTTTACTGTTATTTTTTTTTTACATGTTTATTAATTTGTGTATTTTCTCATTTGTAAAGCAGTTTGTGTATGAAAGACCGTTGTGTATGAAAGGTGCTATATAAATAAACTTGCCTTACCTTTCAGCTTATAGTAATATACAGCTCTGGAAAAAAAAATATTATTAAGAGAGCACCTCAGTTTCTGAATCAATTTCCCTGATTTTGCTATTTATTGTTAAATGTTTGAGTAAAATTGTTGTTTTATTCTATAAACTAACCCAGATTTCTAATCACAGCTTTCATGTGTCTCTGCATGCTCTCCACCAGTCTTACACACTGCTTTTGGGTGACCTTATGCCACTGCTGGCACAAAAATGAAAGCAGTTCAGCTTTGTTTGATGGCTTCCCTGGTAAAAAAAAAAGGTGAAAATTTAAGTATGCTTTAAATATACTAACAGATGTATGTACTTACTTAAAATATATTAAAAAATACATTAATATTATGCTTTCATCAATTTTTTTTAAAAATAAACTTTGATCATACTTTTTAAAAAGTACAATATAGTGTATTAAAAAAATAAACTACTATGAAGTAGACTTTTAGTTTAATGTAATTCAATATGCTTAAAAAATACTTATTTCCAAATATACTTTTGTTTATTACATTTTTAGCAAAGTGTGTTAAAAACAGCTGTAATAGTAGTTCACTTAAAGTACAATGTATCATGTAACTTTGTATAAAGTGAATGAAATTACTACATTTATAAATGAAAAAAAAACTATATTTAGGTACAACATTAATTTAACAGTTAAAATGTATTTGCCCTGTAATGCTCTTTCAATGCTCTGAAAATATAAATATAAGTAAATTATAGGATGCGGTGTTAAATGACATTTAAATGTCTAATAAAAAAATTAAAGTAAATTTGTAACATGCTAAAAATTGTAGTACAGTAAATTAAAATATATTTGTATACCCAACCAAGTATACTAGAAGTGTCCTACATACAAAAGACAGAAACAAGAAGCATATTTAAATAAATAGATCACATATAATTAACATTATTTTTAGTACATTTCTAATATCTGGTGTATAATAAATAGTGATACAGTTGTAATGCTCATTAAATGTATTATAATTTTACTGTAAGCATATTTAAAATATGGGATTACATACATTAGGTAGTATGTTTAAATGTTACTTAAGTATATTTAAAATAATAGTTCCATTTTAGTACAGTTAAGTTCACTTAGCGCAATTTAAGTAAGACTTTTGCAATATTTTTATACAATTAAAGTTTAATAGGTACAAATTAAGCACTCTGTAAATATATTGATATATACTAAATATACTATATATACTAAACATAATGCTTAGTATACTTTAATCTATTTTTTTTCATTAGGGTTGTGATCATCTATCTTCCTTTTGATTATACTCCAGAGGTTTTAATGGGGTTCAGGGTTGGCCATGACAATGTGTTGATCTGGTGGTTTCTTCATTATTTCACCACTGAAACCCTCATCCTTTTTCCTTCTCCTCACATCCTTTTATCCCTCAACTTGATGTAAAAGTTGCATGAAAGAACTGACGCAGATAGAATATGTATTTCAATACCACAGATTCAGTATTTTCTGAGCCACACAGATAACACATTGGGCCCTATTTTAGAGATCTTTAGGCGAGCGGTCAATCGTGCACTGTGCAGCTTCATTTAGGGCGTGTTAGTGTGTCTTTGCTATCGTAACGATGGGAAAAGTACACCTTGTGTGACTCAAAATGTGCAAAAGTAATGTACTAATTCTTTGTGTTTTGGGTTTAACTTGAAATAAACCAATTGGTGTGTCACTTGCCATTGCCTTTAAGAGCCAGATGCACAGATGACTTTGGCAGATTGTTATTTTAACAGCCCAACGCTTTGTGCGTCTCAGCAGAGGAAACTGACCTGCTCGTTCACACTGTGAAGGTGCGTGAGCAGGTCATTTATAAGCTATTAACAGCAATACTATTTTATGGTGTTTTATGTTTATTGTTGAGGTAAAAGTTTGCATAGCTACCAACTGGCACGTGCTATGGGTTTTGTGCACTGCTGCGTGTCGATGTGTTGTCTAGGTTGTATTCAGCCAGTGGTGCACCTGTGTTTTCTATTGCTAAGATAGCAAGACGCCAGAAATTTACCTGAACACACCTCACTTCTAGACCACCACGCCCATCAGTGTAGATTTATTCAAAAGCACTGTTGCTATTTAAACAATGCAGGCGGAGGGTGAGAAAATAGATTTTGGAGGGGTGTAAGATAGCAATGAGCATCCTAGGGCCCTTAAACTTTATGGTATACTGTATTTCTCTTAATCTCAATCACGTACTGGGCTGTAGAGACGAATCACTGTCTAATTAAGATACGAAAAATACGTCCTTTATGAAACTGACAGGAGAACATCCCGGAAGCATGCATGTTATCCTATTTCTGTGGAAAAAAAACCCTTTATGCCTATATTATGATTATTGTTCTGGAGGTCTTGGATTACCGAACAGCGATAGAATTCCATCATTGACCAGAACTCATTAAATCGTTTAGGAACATGGTAGTCGGATTATAATTTTCAGCACTAATGGATTGTTCAAGTTTGCGTGGGGGTGGGGGTGGGGGGTTGTTTCATCACATGTATGTGTGCTAACAGGTCTTAATATGATTACCAGAGTGGATATCATTTCAGTTTAAATTAATACGTTAATGCCATTTAACCAATTAATCATGCAGGCATCGAATCGCGGCGAACAATGCGTGCGGCTGTAGGATCAGGCAGTGTTGTGGATGAGCCTGAATACACCATTCTGCTCTATTTTCAGCTTTTATCGTGTATTAGGCCTCATTTTCACTTTATTAATCTGTTTATTATGCTAAACACCCCCCCCCCCCATATTCCCTCTCGCATCATACGTGTGTATGATAATAATAATAATGCTACAAGACAATGTTTCAGAAATCCCCTAGCGTGTGTGTGTGTGAGTGTGTGTGAGTGTGTGTGTGATGGGGTTAATTTATCTAACGCAGAAGATTACGCTGAGCTCTGTGGAAGACTGTGACTGAAGAGCTGATTAATAGAATAGTAGAATGAATTAAAGCTGTAGTCCTTTCGCCCTGTTCTTCAATAATGAATAAGCAGGTATCCCATTACTTTTGTCCATATACATCTATACAACTATGAAGAAAAAAAAATGTGGCAACACTCCCTAAACCCTGAACCCTGTATTCATAATGCATTATAAATGCATTCATAATGCATTATATGTCATGCATAATACCTTATAATGACTGTAATAAGCCTGTATAATAACTCACAGAGTACTTACAGCGACATCCATAGCACATTATAAACTACAAGTATAAGGGTTTATAAAGAAAGGGCTTATAATGCCTTATAATATCTGTTTATAAGAACATTGTACAACATAGTGTTGTAATGCACTATAACACTGAAAAAAAAATGTGGAAACACTTCCTAAACTCTGAACCCTGTATTCATAATGCATTATAAATGCATTCATTATGCACTATATGTCAGGCATAATACCTTATAATGACTGTAATTAGGCTGTATAATAACTCACAGAGTACTTACAGCGACATTCATAACAGTATAAACTACAAGTATAAGGGTTTATAAAGAAAGGGCTTACAATGCCTTATAATATCTGTTCATAAGAACATTGTACAACATAGTGTTGTAATGTACTGTAACACTGAAAAAAAATGTGGTAACACTTCCTATGAACCCTGTATTAATAATGCATTATAAATGCATTCATAATGCATTATATGTCATGCATAATACCTTATAATGACTGTAATTAGGCTGTATAATAACTCACAGAGTACCTACAGCGACATCCATAACACATTATAAACTACAAGTATAAGGGTTTATAAAGAAAGGGCTTACAATGCCTTATAATATCTGTTTATAAGAACATTGTACAACATAGTGTTGTAATGCACTATAACACTGAAAAAAATGTGGTAACACTTCCTAAACCCTGATCCCTGTATTCATAATGCATTATAAATGCATTCATAATGCATTATATGTCAGGCATAATACCTTATAATGACTGTAATTAGGCTGTATAATAACTCACAGAGTACTTACAGCGACATTCATAGCACATTATAAACTACAAGTATAAGGGTTTATAAAGAAAGGGCTTATAATGCCTTATAATATCTGTGTATAAGAACATTGTACAACATAGTGTTGTAATGCACTATAACACTGAAAAATAAATGTGGAAACACTTCCTAAACTCTGAACCCTGTATTCATAATGCATTATAAATGCATTCATGATGCACTATATGTCAGGCATAATACCTTATAATGACTGTAATTAGGCTGTATAATAACTCACAGAGTACTTACAGTGACATTCATAACATTATAAACTACAAGTATAAGGGTTTATAAAGAAAGGGCTTACAATGCCTTATAATATCTGTTCATAAGAACATTGTACAACATAGTGTTGTAATGCACTATAACACTGAAAAAATGTGGTAACACTTCCTATGATCCCTGTATTCATAATGCATTATAAATGCATTCATAATGCATTATATGTCATGCATAATACCTTATAATGACTGTAATTAGGCTGTGTAATAACTCACAGAGTACCTACAGCGACATCCATAACACATTATAAACTACAAGTATAAGGGTTTATAAAGAAAGGGCTTATAATGCCTTATAATATCTGTTTATAAGAACATTGTACAACATAGTGTTGTAATTCACTATAACACTGAAAAAAAATGTGGTAACACTTCCTAAACCCTGAACCCTGTATTCATAATGCATTATAAATGCATTCATAATGCATTATGTCATGCATAATACATTATAATGACTGTAATAAGCCTGTATAATAACTCATAAGTACTTACAGAGACATTCATAACACATTATAAACTACAAGTATAAGGGTTTATAAAGAAAGGGCTTACAATGCCTTATAATATCTGTTCATAAGAACATTGTACAACATAGTGTTGTAATGCACTATAACACTGAAAAAAATGTGGTAACACTTCCTATGATCCCTGTATTCATAATGCATTATAAATGCATTCATAATGCATTATATGTCATGCATAATACATTATAATGACTGTAATTAGCCTGTATAATAACTCATAAGTACTTACAGAGACATTCATTACACATTATAAATTACAGGGTTTATAAAGAAAGGGCTTGCAGTGCCTTAGAATATCTGTTCATTAGAACATTGTAAACGTAGTGTTGTAATGCACTATAAAACTGAAAAAAAATATGTGGTAACACTTCCTATGAACCCTGTATTCATAATGCATTATAAATGCATTCATAATGCATTATATGCCATGCATAATACCTTATAATGACTGTAATAAGCCTGTATAATAACTCATAAGTACTTACAGAGACATTCATAACACATTATAAACTACAAGTATAAGGGTTTATAAAGAAAGGGCTTACAATGCCTTATAATATCTGTTCATAAGAACATTGTACAATGTCGTGTTGTAATGCACTTTAACACTTTCTATAAGCCCTTTCTTAATAAACCCTTATACTTGTAGTTTATAATGTGTTATGAATGTCGCTGTAAGTACTTGTGAGTTATTATACAGGCTTATTACAGTCATTAAAGGTATTATGCATGTCATTTAATGCATTATAAATGCATTCATAAGGCATTATGAATACAGGGTTCGATATGGTTCATAAGAAGTGTTACCAAAAATGTTTTATGAGGTAGAGTCACCTGGAATCCAGGCTTTCAGTTAACAGCTGTGCTGAACTCATCAAGAGTTAATTACTTGAATTTCTCGTCTCTTAATTTAAGAGCATCAGGTGTAAAGTAGTGAAGAGGTAGAGTTACAGGTATTCAGTGAATAGTGAATATTTGAGTAATGTTCTAATCCAGATTATGAGAAGCAAGAACTACTCAACTAAATAAAGAAAAAAAATACAAAAAATTTCAAGACTTTTGTCCTCAAGTTCAAACACCGCAAAGACCACCAAAAACGTTATGATGAAACTGGCTCTCATCAGGATCAGCCCAGGAAAGAAAGAGCAGGAGTTTCCTCTGTTGCACGGGATAAGTTCATCAGAGTTACCAGCCTCAGAAACCACAAGTTAACAACTTAACCCCAGATAAGAGCACCTAAAAGCTTCACATTTTAGAGCATTTTGGTTTAATTATCACTGTTAAGTTTCTACACGAATGAGAAGGTGTGTCCTTTTATATACTGTATATACACAGCAAATTCTGTTTTTTGGAATAAACTCCCTGAGAGTTAATATCAACTCATTTTAAGTGTATACTGTATGCGTGACCATCGAATACACTCTATAACAGAGATAAAGTAACTCTTTTCTGGGAGTTGGCCTTTTAACTTTTAACTGTTCAGGAGTTAAATCTGAACTGTTGTGGGAGTTAAAATATTTATCCCATCTAAAGTAAAATACAGCTCTCAGCTGCTGGAGTTAATTTTACCATAAACTCCTTCACAGTGTTAACAATTAATGCAAACAAATTTGTGTTATCAAACTAATATTATTAAAAACACTGTAATAGTTAAAAAAACATTGCAGTTTTCACTGCATTGCCAGCACTTTGCCACACTCCACAGTGCAGAAGATGGTAACTTGCTCTTATGGCCAACAACACATCAGCTAGGCAAACAACCATTATATAAAATACAATGGAATACACCATGGAAGGAGCTCTGGTGGGAAAGACTTCACACTGATGGTGAGCTGGGATTGGGGGACACGCCCGTTAGAGAGTTCAGTCTCTGATACACCACTAAAGAGTTCCCCTCAACTCTGTAGTTTAAGCTGGATGATAAACTCCTACAATTTAACTCTTTCACACATTTTTGTTTAACTCCAGGTTTTCAAACTCTAGAAATTTGCTGTGTATATACAAACTTAAGAAAACACTTAAAAATGATGAGTTTCTTTGATTTTACCAAATTGAAAACCTCTGGAATATAATCAAGAGGAAGATGGATGATCACAAGCCATCAAACCAAACTGAACTGCTTGAATTTTTTGCAACAGGAGTTATCCAAAAGCAGTGTGTAAGACTGGTGGAGGAGAACATGATGCCAAGATGCATGACAACTGTGATTAAAAACCAGGGTTATTCCACCAAAAATTGACTATTTCTGAACTCTTAAAACTTTATGAATATGAACTACGAGAGCACTTACTCTCGTAACACCTCTATTTAACAAACTTACTACTTTTAACCTCATTTTTCCTCCTTCCCCTCCTTTCCTCCTGTATCCCACTCCTATTTCCCTTTGCCCTCCTTTAGGCGCTGCCTAAAAAAGTTTTTTTTTTTTACCTTAAACTTCTATTACTCTATGTACATCACTATTGTAAGTTGCATTGGACAAAAGTGTCTGCCAAATATAATGTAATGTAATGTTCTTTGTATTATTTGAAGGCTTGAAGGGTTTTTTTGTTATTTCAGCCATTTCTCATTTTCTGCAAATAAATGCTCTAAATTAAAAAAATATATATTTGGAATTTGAGAGAAATGTTGTCCGTAGTTTATAGAATAAAACAAAAAATGTATATATTGTTGCTGTATTAACCCCCTATTAAAATACGCTTGATTTCAAACAAAAGTCCACAAAGTTTTGTACATGCAGTACAGGTTCTCTTTAATTCGCCTGCAGTTCTTTGAGAATGTTCCGGAAGCTCTCCACACAGACGTCTCCAGTGGGAGATCTAATGGATGCTAACTTCCAGGCCTCCTCAAACGTCTGCTCAGAAACATTCAGGCCGACATTCTGGAAAATCTGCACCATCTGAAACAGAAACAGCATCACCTGCGTTACCACAGCTACATCAATAATCAGCATTGATTGATTAGTTAATATTATAACAAGATAAATGAAAAAAAGGTACAGTACAGTATCTCCACTTCTTACTAAAGAATAAATATCAATAAATATTATATGTCTCAGTTAATCATAAAGTGTACGATGTGAAGAGACCAAAGGTGGAAAAAGTACTGAAAAATTGTAATTAAGTAAAAGTACCTTTACTTTGCTAAAATTCTACTCAAAGTAAAAGTATCCATCTACAAATCTACTCGAGTAAAAGTAAAAAGGTACTCAATTTAAAATGTATTTTGAGTAAAAGTTACATGGTTACTTTTATTTATTTGATTTAAAAAAGTACAAATCACAAATCAATAAATTAAATAATTATTCAATTAAATAATTTGGACCTTTCAGGCAGTATTTGTTCAGACCACCCCATACAACAAGTGCCAACAAGGTTTCTATGATCCTTTTTTTTTCTTTACTGTTAAAAAGTTCAAAGGTTATGGTCATATAAGTGACTATAAACTGTATTTTTATATGTAGTTTTACAGTTCATTATTTTTTTTTAGCCTGCCATTGCTGTGCATGCACAGTGCCGTAAAGAAGCACATATCGATGGGTAGCATAACTTGACAGAACACCGGTTCCCCTGAGCCACATACACAGACCCCAGGCTACACAGCTGATTCACACAGCGTCTCTCTTGCTAACCGTAATAATAAACACTGCTGGAAAATGTTCAGCTGCGCTGCCATGGAGAACAAAACTCAGGTTTTTTTTGTTTTTTTTTCAGACCATTAGTTTTTTTTTCCCCCAGCATTTCATTTTTTCACTCAGTAACAGGGAGTTTTCCAAAGAACCGAAGTAAATCACTTGTGTCAAAATTAACTTGAGTAAAAGTAAAATTACCTATTTTAAAAACTACTTTAAAAATTACAAATTACTCATAAAATCTACTCAGTTACAGTAACGTGAGTGAATGTAATTAGTTACTTCCCACCTCTGGAAGAGAGGCAGGTGATGTGTGGTTAGTCTAACCTGGTTTTTGGTGCGAGGGGAGAAGAAGTGTTTCTCGTGCACGCCATAGCGCGAGTGCACTGTGGGGAACAGCAGGTTATACGCCGTGGACTCGTCTCCGTAGTTCGTGCGGTCACTGACGCGCTTTATTTGAGGGGCGGGCAGATCCAGACGCACTGTGGGAACTCCATACGTACGATAATCTGTGGAGGAAAAGTACAAAGACCAAAACTGTTTAAACTGTTCTTCAATGATCAGGAGAGAAAACCACCACAGAGCAGATATTGTTATGGCTGCGCATTGCTTTAGCAATAAACCTGATTTATGCAAATACATTACTTAGCAACCACAATCACATAGCAACTGCTTAGCAACATCATAGCAACCACCACAGACACTATAGCAACACCTTAGCAACCACCTAGCAACTGCTTAACAACATCATAGCAACCAACACAGATACCATAGCAACACCTTAGCAACCACCTAACAACACTTTAGCATCCACCTAGCAACTGCTTAGCAAGATCATAGCAACCGCCACACTCTTTTTATCATCTCTTTTATGGAGATGTGGATTTCATTTTCCAGCAGGACTTGGCACACTGCCCACACTGCCAAAAGTACCAATTATTATAGTACTTATATAATATTTACATTTTCTGAGACATTGATTTTTGTTTTTTCATTGGCTTGCAAGCCGTAATAATCATCAACAATAAAAGAAATAAACACTTAAAATAGATCACTCTGTGTTTAATACATCTATATAATATATACATTCACTTTTTGAACTGAATTACTGAAATAAAGTAACTTTTCAATGATATTCTAATTTTTTGAGATGCACTAGCACACTTTTACCTTTTGATTCTTCAAATTTAGTTTTTCTTCTGTAAAACTTTTGGAACAAAATCAACTCCATAGATTTTACTGTGTATGATTTTTTTTTTTTTAATTGACCCCTCTATGAATATTGTTGCCCCTTAGATGGCCCCATACCCAGAAAAGTCCTAGACACACCTCTGCCACAGGACATTGTTTTTCCAGACACTTCTGGTTGGTGGACTTTTCTTATTTTAGCAGTGACTGATGTGGGTAAAAACTGAAAGCCTGTACAAAAGTTTTATCTTTTACCTGCCACCCACCGGTTCCTCACACTTAGTCCAATATGACTCACCGGTAGTGGGGAGACCACCCACAACGGCAGAGATGACTGAAGAGGAGGTGATGAAGTGCTCCTGCTCTGCTCTGGATCTGCTGAGAGTTCTGGGGGTCTTCAGGGGGCTCCCCACCTCCACAGGCTTCAGGTCCTCAGACCTGACCAGGCTTTCTGAGCTGTCCTCTTTCTGTACATCTGATCCCTGGATTATCGTTCGCTGGACGTTGGCTGGAGCGGTGCTAACCTTACGCTCTGAAAGTGGGACAAAGGTTTACAGCTTAGAGAAAGTCATCACTGTCTGCCTAAATTTCTGAATGTATTTTTGTACACTATTCATGCCTGGATTGCTGACCGGGCCAGTGGGGCCAGTGCCCATGGGGCCCTTGAGGTCAGGTCAACATTTTGAGATGCCTATCAACATTTTTGATACAATATTTTTTTTTATTTCCGAGGGCCCTCCATTTTAAAGACCCTCTGACTTTGACACCAGGGCTTCTTGGGGGCCCTAGCCATGCTTTTAAGGGCCCTAGCCATGCTTTTGGGTGCTCTAGCCATGCTTTTGGGTGCTCTAGCCATGCTTTTAAGGGCCCTAGCCATGCTTTTGGGGGCCCTATCCATGCTTTTGGGTTCTCTAGCCATGCTTTTAAGGGCTCTAGCCATGCTTTTGGGGGCTCTAGACATGCTTTTGGGGGCCCTAGCCATGCTTTTGAGGGCTCTAGACATGCTTTTGGGGGCCCTAGCCATGCTTTTGGGGGCCCTAGCTATGCTTTTGGGGGCTCTAGCCATGCTTTTGGGGGCTCTAACCATGCTTTTGAGGGCCATAGCTATTTTTTGGGGGGCACTATCCATGCTTTTGGGGGCCCTTGCCATGCTTTTGGGGGCTTAAGCCATGTGTTTGGGGGAATTAGCCATGCTTTTGGGGGCCCTAGAAATGCTTTTGGGGGCTCTAGCCATGCTTTTCGGGGCCCTAGCCATGCTTTTGGGGGCCATAGCTATGCTTTTGGGGGCTCTAGCCATGCTTTTGGGGGCTCTAACCATGCTTTTGAGGGCCATAGCTATTTTTTGGGGGGCACTATCCATGCTTTTGGGGGCCCTTGCCATGTTTTTGGGGGCTTAAGCCATGTGTTTGGGGGAATTAGCCATGCTTTTGGGGGCCCTAGAAATGCTTTTGGGGGCCCTAGCCATGCTTTTAGGGGCCCTAGCCATGTTTTGGGGGCCATAGCTATGCTTTTGGGGGCTCTAGCCATGCTTTTGGGGGCTCTAACCATGCTTTTGGGGGCTCTAACCATGCTTTTGAGGGCCATAGCTATTTTTTGGGGGGCACTATCCATGCTTTTGGGGGCCCTTGCCATGCTTTTGGGGGCTTAAGCAATGTGTTTGGGGGAATTAGCCATGCTTTTGGGGGCCCTAGAAATGCTTTTGGGGGCCCTAACCATGCTTTTGGGGGGCATAGCCATGCATCTGGGGGCTCTAGCCATGCTTTTGAGGGCCATAGCTATGCGTTTGGGGGCTCTAGCCATGCTTTTGGGGGCTCTAGCCATGCTTTTGGGGGCTCTAACCATGCTTTTGAGGGCCATAGCTATTTTTGGGGGGCACTATCCATGCTTTTGGGGGCCCTTGCCATGCTTTTGGGGGCTTAAGCCATGCGTTTGGGGGAATTAGCCATGCTTTTGGGGGCCCTAGCAATGCTTTTGGGGGCCCTAGCCATGCTTTTGAGGGCCATAGCTATTTTTTGGGGGGCACTATCCATGCTTTTGGGGGCCCTTGCCATGCTTTTCAGGGCTTAAGCCATGTGTTTGGGGGAATTAGCCATGCTTTTGGGGGCCCTAGAAATGCTTTTGGGGGCCCTAGCCATGCTTTTGGGGGCCCTAGCCATGCTTTTGGGGGCCATGCTTTTGGGGGCTCTAGCCATGCTTTTGGGGGCTCTAACCATGCTTTTGGGGGCTCTAACCATGCTTTTGAGGGCCATAGCTATTTTTTGGGGGGCACTTTCCATGCTTTTGGGGGCCCTTGCCATGCTTTTGGGGGCTTAAGCAATGTGTTTGGGGGAATTAGCCATGCTTTTGGGGGCCCTAGAAATGCTTTTGGGGGCCCTAGCCATGCTTTTGGGGGCTTAAGCCATGCGTTTGGGGGAATTAGCCATGCTTTTGGGGGCTCTAGCCATGCTTTTGGGGCCCTAGTCATGTTTTGGGGGAATTAGCCATGCTTTTGAGGCACTAGCCATGCTTTTGGGGACACTAGCCATGCTTTGGGGGACACTAGCCATGCTTTGGGGGGCACTAGCCATGCTCTTGGGGGCTCTAGCCATGCTTTTGGGGCCCTAGCCATGCTTTTGGGGGCTCCAGCCATGTTTTTAGGGGCTCTAGCCATGCTTTTGGGGGCCCTAGCTATGCTTTTGGGGGCCTTAGCCATGCTTTTGGGCCCTTTATGAAAATGGATGAGGCAATGTGGCACTGCTTTGACATTAACTTGTGGCTAATAGGGGTCCTAGGAAAGAGGGGGGGCATATTTTTAGAAGGCCCTGGTTATGAGGGCCCTAGAGAAGAGCAGGCCATACCATTAGAGGGCCCTTGATCACAAGGGGCCCTTCTATAGGGCCATTGACTTCCATAGAAGTAATTTACCATGGCTCCTTGACCATTTAGTGACCTACAAAATTGCCCAGGGGCCCGGATGATCCTTAATCCGTCCTTGACACTATTAACCCTTGTGTTGTGTAAAGGGTGGGAATTGACCCTCCACCATGTTTAACAGCAGACAACCAAACGTAAATGAGCTTTTTTCAACTTAAAATTTAATAATGTTTTAAGACAGTAAAAATAAGAGTAGTAAAATTGCGAAAATTTTATTTTTTTATTGCCTGTGGCAAACGTATTAGGACACCTGCTCAATTAGTACATTTGCTTACAAAATCAAGGATATCAAAAAGAGCGTATCCTGCTTTTGTTGGAGTAACTGTCTCTACTGCCCAGTAAAGATTTTCTACTCCATTTTGAAGCCTTGCTGTGATCTTCTCCAATTTCTAAGGACTCCCTTTATCACTACTGATGCTCCAACACAAGGAGGGTGAAGACTAGCACATGCCTCCTCCGACACATGTGAAATCAGACTCCGCCTCTTTTTGAACTGCTGCTGATGTAGCATTGCCAAATAGCATCAAAGCGCACTCGGAGGAAAGTGCAGTGACTCGGTTCTAATACATCAGCTCACAGACACCTTGTGCTGATCCACATCACCCTAAGAGTGATGATGGCAAAGAGCGCCATCTGCTGTACCCCCCCCAGAGAGAACAAGGCAGATCGTGCTCTCTCTCAGGGCTCCGGCAGCTGATGGCAAGCTATATGAACAGGATTCGAACTGGGGATTTCCTGATCATAGCGGCAGCGCTTAGCCCGCTGGACCACTCGGAGTTCACTCAATGGAATTCGTAAAGTAGTACTTAAAGCAGCTGGATACATTCATTAGGAGGGGTATCCAAAAACATTTTGACATACATTACCAGTCAAACGTTTGGACAAAGCTTCTTATTCAATATTTTTCTTGATTTTCTTTTGAAGATTAATATTTAATATGGTACTCAGAATAATCTAAAGTATAAATGTCAGTCCTGACATTGTCAGTCTGCTTGCTTTGGACTTGCACCAAAGACTTCATATCCCAGCATGCACCTTCACCTGAACTCCTGGACATTCCTGATCAGCGTTCTGACTCACCTAGTTTCTGAGATTACTCACCTGCTCCCCCTAGTATAAAACCCCCGTTTCCTGTTCACCCTTGTCCGGTATTGAATCTAGTAACTAGCACTTCCACTTAAGTTTTTTTGTTGTTTGCTCTTTTGTTGCCTAGCCCTGTATTGTTTGTTTTTCTCGTTGCCATACTTTATTTTGTTTATTGACTGTGTGTTTGGTATTCGTGTGTGTCTGCCGTGTGTTCTGCCACCGTGAAAATAAAAGATATTCTGATTTGTCTAACAATTACAATGTAAAAAATTCATAAAAAGAAAAAAGAAACATCTGTATACAATAAGCTTTAAAACATTAGTAAATATCTACCTCTTGTTAAAATCCTCTGCTCTGCTGGACGGATCGGCATTTTATCCTTCCAGTTGAGAAAGTTTGCAAATTCCAAGAAGTTAATAAGTCCGTCCTTATCAACATCACAGTAGTCCACGAGACCCTCTAGCACGTCTCCACTGAGGTCCAGGTTAAACTGTCTGCACACGTCCTGCAGGTCCTGCTTATCAATCTTCCCCTGACCTTTCTGCACAAGCAGACATCACAAAAATGACTTTTTAAGGAATTTAAACTTTACACAAC
This sequence comes from Astyanax mexicanus, assembly GCF_023375975.1. Classification (NCBI taxonomy): domain Eukaryota; kingdom Metazoa; phylum Chordata; class Actinopteri; order Characiformes; family Acestrorhamphidae; genus Astyanax; species Astyanax mexicanus. The sequence goes on from NC_064408.1 coordinate 119,105,563, forward strand.
AGTTTTAAGCATGTTTTTTTTTCAAACACATTAAACACAAAAGGCCCTATTTTAGCGATCTGTAGTGCACCGTTCAATTGCGGATCATGCAGTTGCATTTAGGGTGTGTCGTGTATCTTTGGTATCGTGAGGACGCAAAAAATACACCTTGCACTGAATTATTTAGCAGGTTTAGAGTAAAGGGGGCTGAATACTTTTGCACATCACACTTTATGGAAATTGTAAAAACAACGTATCATTTTCATTTCACTTCACAATTAGGTCCTACTTTGTGTTTGTCTATCCCTTAAAATCTCTGTAAAATACATTTAGTTCAGGTTTGTGGTTGCAGGGTAACAAAATGTGAGAAAGTGCATATGGGGTATGAATACTTTTGCAACCCACTGTATAAAGGCTGTAAGAGCAATGGACTCTTGACTGTTTGACTGTTGCCTAGGTTCATTACAGTCATTTCAGAGGATTAGCAGTAGTGGCTAAACGCTAACAGAAAATGTTAATGCTGCTCCAGCAGTGCTAGCCAAAGTTAGCAGCATGCTACAGGCCGATAATGCTCACCTCTGAACGGCCAAAAAGCTAGCGCGGTTAGCGGCTAACACCTAAAAGGCACCGGACTATGAGGTGCACTGATGATGTTTGGGAAAATTAAAGGATTTTAAGTGCGGTGTATAATGCGAAAAATACAATATAGTGTCCTATACATTTAGTTGTTTCCCTGTTCCCAACACACCTGATTCAACCAATCAGTTCATTAATTAGTCCTTTCAGATCTACAGTGTTTTATTTTTAAGAAGGGAATCTAGTAAAACGAGCAAAGCAAGGGGGACTCCAAGACTAGGATTGAGAAACCCTGCACTGGTAACCCTGGTACAGATTATATCGCAATTATTATATAAACTTTATTAATGAGAGGACAGGCCACTGATCACTTTATGAACGGGATTTCTCAGTTTATGGATAAAGCCCCGCCTTTTAACAAAAAGAGCCAATCAGCTTGCTGCTTGTACAGAGAGAGGAGGAGAGTCAGGATGCTGGTAAAGAAGCCCTCACTTACTGTGGAGATCTGCGCAAGCGCAGTAGCCATAACAAACTGTAAAATCACGTTTTGCACATTTTTTTGTGCATAAACTGTTTAGGGTGTTTTTATTAGATTTTGTGAACTGACTTGCCTATAAATAAATATAAACTTCGTCCTTTCGTACAATCTGTGCAAAGCATTTTACGATGTTCATTGCTATCTTACACCCCGTCAACAGCCTATTTTCACGCCTTGCGCCTGCACCTTTAAAATAGTGTCAGAGTTTAGGAATAAATTCACACTGATGGTTTGGTGTGGTGGTCTGGAAGTAAGGTGTGTTCAGGTAAATTTCTGACGTTTCACTATTTTGGCAGCGGAAAACACAGGAGCTCCACTGACTGACTAAAACCCTGACAACAGTCAACAGTCAGACGTTCATTACTATAGGTGCTGCAGAGCAAAAACCTGACTTATCTCAACAATCTTTATCTCAACAATAAACAGAATAAAGAATAAAATAACATTGTTGTTCCCTTAAATGAGCTGCTGGTGTATCTTCACAGTGTGAACGAGCAGCTCAGTATCAGTCTCTGCTGAGACACACAAAAGCTCTATGCTGTTAAGATACGAATGTGCCAAAGTCAGAGCTCATCTGGCACTTAAAGGGAATGACAACTGACACACATGCTGAAAAAGCCTTATTACACCATGTGAACCTGCTAGATCTTCAATTTGTCACATGACATGAGAGAGTAATAAGAGCACCGGCCTTGTCGTAGTGTCTGAAGGCTTGCAGCAGAGATGTGAAGTTGTGGAAGTTGGCTTTCTTCAGGTGTTGTCGTACAGCGTTGACCAGAGCCCGCCTCCTGTCCTGCCCCCTCAGGTGCTCTGAAGGAGGGGTGGAGTGGATGAGGTCACCTGCACCTGGGGAGGGGTTTCACAGTATCTCATTAGTATGATATACAACTCTGGAAAAAATTAAGAGATCACACTTTAGTTTCTGAATCAGTTTCTCTGATTTTGTTATTTATAGGTTTATGTTTGAGTAAAATAAACATTGTGGTTTTATAAACTACAGACAACATTGTCATTTAGAGCATTTATTTGCAGAAAATGAGAAATGGCTGAAATAACAAAAAACTTCAGTTTTAACAGTTCAGAAATCAATATTTGGTGGAATAACCCTGGTGGTTTTTAATCACAGTTTTCATGCATCTTGGCATCATGTTCTCCTCCACCAGTCTTACACACTGCTTTTGGATAACTTTATGCTTTACTCTCCTGGTGCAAAAATTCAAGCAGTTTAGCTTGGTTTGATTCTTCTGATCATCCATCTTCCTCTTGATTATCTTCTAGAGGTTTTTAATTTGGTAAAATCAAAGAAACTCATCATTTTTAAGTGTTCTCTTATTTTTGTCCAGAGCTGTATTTAGAATCAATCACAAATTCACACAGGAAAACCTTTTTGTACAATCCCAACTGTCAAGTTCACCTCTGAATGGCTTAAAAAAGTGGCCAAGTCAAAGTTTAAGATTAAGATGCTATGGCGTGATTTTAAACAGCTGATTCATGCTCTAAAATCCTCTACACTCTAAAAAACAGAGGTACGATACGAGTACTTTTTTGTACTCAAAGGTAAACTCTTCATAATTGTACCACCAAAGGTACAATATTGGTCTTAACAGGGTCAGATTTGTTCCATCTGAAGTACAAAGTAATTTCTAACAGCAATAAGTACAGATTTGTACCATTTAACCAGACAAAAGTATTTCATTCAGTATTCTGTATCACTGTTCTAATAAACAATATATACTTTATTTGCACATTTTTTTATTTGAAAGCCAGACAATTTTGGATCATCAAGTTCTTGACACATATTCAGTTGATGATAATGTTTATAATATTTATAATCTTTACTGGCACAAAAAACATGGGTACAAAAAAGGACTTTCACTGAAAGGTACTTTTTTGTACCTCAATATAAGGTACAGCCCCAGCGACAAGCTTTATACTCTTTTAGGTACAAATCTGTACTTACTTTTCTTAGTGTGTAACGTGTCTTAATTAAAATAATAAATGATAAATAATAAATGTAAAGAAGAGTAAAAACAAAATTCCTCCACAGAGATGAGAAAGACTCGTTATCAGTTATCAGTAAAGCTTGATTGCAGTTGTTGCCACCAAGAGTGACCCAACCAAGTTATTAGATTTAACACTTTTTGACACAGTTTGGATTGTTTTGGATAGTTTTTAACCTTTTAATAAATAAATTTATAATTTAAAAAGCTCTTTTTATATTTACTCGAGTTATCTTTGTCTGATATTAAAGTTAGATAATCTGAAAAATATCATGAAAAAAAGGCAAAAACAAAAGAAATTAGACACCCCTTTAAAATAAGACTACCTTTATAAAGGGTTTATAAATGTTTTACAATTAGTTTATTAATGGTTACTAATTAGGTTGTAAATGCCTTAAAAAACATTAATAATCAGTTATAACACATATGTAGAAAGGGCAACAATGACCTGTTGTTACCCAAATAGTGAACCCACAGCCTTCTATTTTGTTGCCCTGTCTACGTATGTGTTATGACTGATTATTAATGATTTTTATGGCATTTACAACCTAATTAGTAACTATTAATAAACTAATTGTAAACCATTTATAAACCCTTCATAAAGGTAGTCTTATTTTAAAGTGGTACCAGAAATTTGTAGGGGGGCAAATACTTTTTAACACCACTTTTGTATGTACAATCTATCGCTATAATGGTGTGGAAACATTTATATTACCAAATGCATCGGGACGCAGCAAAATTCCAAACGTGTGGTCAGCTGGGACAGTCAAGGTGTCTGCAATCCTACAACAGATGGGTAGATGGTCAATTGTTGCCGCACAAATGATTATTCATGAAATTGATGCATTGAAAAGTGAGGCATGTATGGTTATTGTAACAGATGCTGTAAGACGTTAATCAGGACTTACGGGTCGAGAACTTTGCCTATCTGCGGCTGGGTCCTTTCTCTGAAGTCGTCACATCGCTTGGAGACGAGTTTTGCACTGTGGTTCCTTCAGAATACACAGAGAAATATAAACTTACAATATATAGCATTATATAAACAGGAAATGGGTTTAAGTAAGAGTTAAAGAGTTTAGGAATAAATCTACACTGATGGTTTGGTGTGGTGGTGGAAGTGAGGTGTGTTCAGGTAAATATCTTGTGTGTTTCTATATATTTTGGTGGTGGAAAACACGGGAGCTCCACTGACTGATTAAAACCTTGACAACAGCCAACCATCAGAGTTCCTTCCTATAGGTGCTCCCAGCAATCTGTGTACACCCACACTCATTAAACACTCAATAAAATAACATTGCTGTTCTCTTAAATGAGCTGCTGGTGTATCTTCACAGTGTGAACGAGCTGATCAGAATCCTCTGCTGCGACACATAAAAGCACCACGCTGTTAAGATACAAACGCGCCAAAGTCAGAGCTCACCTGACTCTTAAAGAGAATGACACACTGGCACACTGGTTGGTTTATTTCATGTTACGCCCAAATTTAACCATGATTAATTAAGAGAATTAGATCATGTTTTTTGCAATACATATTTTTTGTGCCCTCACGATACCAAAAACACACCAACACACAACTGACTGGTGCACTATAAATCACAAAAATCAAGAAAAAAAAACAGGTTCTCCGTTTTTACTCCTCTAAACTTAGAAGTTTCTTATGTCTCATTTTTAGCTAAAGCTATTTCTTCTAAGCAATTTAACATTTTCTGCGAATCTCTAAGTGAAGACATCAAAGATCAACATTTGATCTAAAGACCAATTTTCCTATGGGAAATCAAACTTTACATTTCTGTTAGAAGCAATAAAGCTCCTAGGTGGTTGCTATGCTAGCTCAGTTGGTTGCCATATTTTTTTTTGTGGTTGCTAGGTAGTTGCTACGGAGTTGCTTAGTAGTTGCTAGTAGGCACTATGGTATTAAGCAGGCTGCTAGGGTGTGACCAAGTGGGCGAAGTGGGTGGTATGCAATATATAATAATATATTTATATAATTGTAAAAAAAGGGTGCACACATTTTTGCACTACATGAAAAAATGTCCAATTAAGAAACAGTGCATTAAAATGTACACTTTAAACCACCTGCAGACAAATGCATGATACAAAAGTTTCTACTGCACACCCATAAAATGATCAGTGTGAATGATGAGCTTACATCTGAGTGTCTGAGAACCACTGCAGAGACCTGGAGACATTGTGTCCATCATTGCGATGAGGGGTGGACACACCAAACCTGCTGTCCCTCAGATACGTACCCAGATCATAACCTCTGTCTTTACGCTCACCTTAGACACCACACACACAAAAAAAAACAGACATTAATACAGATTTCAATAATATGAAAACATATTTAACTATTCACAAACATTAGACTATGAAAGAAGGTACAATAAACAATAAATAAAACAAGAATATAGTTAAAATTACTAAAGGAATAAAGAGCACTGAAGAGCAATAAAAGCTAAGAGATAAATGAAATGAAATAAAACAAAATAAAATCAAAATCAAAACTGTAAACATATGAATACTATTTTATCCAAAATTTCCTGAGGTAGGTTTATGTTAAATATTGTTTAAAGAAAGTTGCAGATGATGTTTACATTGCAGAAGAACATCTGTACAGCTATGCAAATAAGCAAAGTGCAAGTGAACTAATTGTGAATCCAGTCTGTACAGTTCAGTGGGTGAGGTTGAGGTTGGAGACTTAGAGGTGTCCACTGTGGTTAAGGAGTGCTACAGCTCTGGGGAAGAAGCTGTTAGCGTGTCAAGTTGTGCTGGTTTTGATGGTCTGAAGCCTTCTACCAGAGGGGAGAGTCTGGAAGAGGTGATGTCCAGGATGTGAGGGATAAATATTATATAAAGATATATTTATATGTTTTTTAATATAATTAATTGGAATGTATTAGCGGATTAGTGGATTAGTAGGAATGTATGACATGAGAACAGTGTTTTAGCTCAGCTTCTATGATGGAGATTTTGTTAAACTGGTGTCATTCGGTGAGTGTGCACATATCTGTTTTTGTGTGAGCCAGACACATAGACAGGTATGATCATCCTCTACTGGGCTGGAATATTAATTTCGGCATTTAAGAGTGGTATTGAGAGATTGCAGGTTCGAATCCCGGTCATGCAGCTTGCCATCAGCTGCCATAGCCCTGAGAGAGCACAATTGGCCTTGCTCTCTCTGGGTGGATGAATGGCGCTCTTTCCACTTATCACTCCTAGGGTGATGTTGATCAGCACAAGGCTGCGTCTGTGAGCTGATGTATCAGAACCGAGTCACTGCGCTTTCCTTCGAATAGCTGTGATGCTACTGATGCTATGTGCTAGTCTTTACCCTACTTGTGTTGTGGCATCACCAGTGATGGGGGATATAGAGGCGAGTAGCAGCTGAATGGGTGGGAAAAATGGCCTAGCCCCTAAACGCCTAAAACTGTATGTAAAAACTGTGTATATTAGACTCAGGTGCAGCACATCAGCTGCAGATGATTAGAACATGTTTAGAGAGGATGTAGGAGGAGTCTGTCTTATTTATGCATCACTGTACCTCCTTTTCAGCTAATTTTGATCATTTATCACTAAATGCATCCATAAGTATGAAGCCGAGGACGCCCAGAGCTCACACTAAAGCAAAAAGCAGGAAATAACCGAATAAAAGAGGAAAAGCATTAGCGCTAATTGCTAATAAACTGTGCTGAAAACCCCTCACTTACCCACAAAGTAGGAGCTGTGTGAGCGAATGTACTGCTTATGACCCTCCTGTGCCTCCTTTTCCACCTGCTCCGCTGTTTTGGGGGGGTTAATGATCTCACCACCGTTAGAAGCTGCCCAGATTCAACAAAGAGAGATTTCACAGCACATTTACAATATAGAGTTATCATAAAACAACCCAGCACTGAGGCCATACGCAGATAAAATAAAGGTTTTAAGAAGTCATGGGACAGCAGTTTATAAATTGACCATACAGTGTTGACTCAGGGGATGGATTAAGAAAACACCCACATCGGTATAAGTTGTGAGGTGTTATCGTGTGAGTTATGGGGGTTGGAGTATGGTCTGATAGCGGGTGCTTTCCTTAAACTATTGTGTCACATGTGTACCAGGAATTTGTAGAAATAGAAAGCATAACTGGCAACAGTGGACAGTGTTGTGGACAGTGCAGTGCGTGGTAATGATCGTGACTGGCAGCATCTGGCTAAAACTGTCCACGTGAACAGAAAAGCAATTCTCGCGTCCCGAAAAAATCACGTCCACATTTAATACAGAAGATCCCATACAGACAAATCTCCCTCAGGTCAGTGCAGTGTTCTTTAGCTTCCATGGAAAATTGCAAAAGTCATGGAAAATTATGAACAAACTAGACGCACAATGGTTATAAAACAAATACAAATACCTGCAAGAACAGTTTTTAAACAAATCATTTGCGAACTGAAGAAACAAAGAAAAGCACCTGGTCAGTATTAAAAATGTAATAATGTAATATTTTCTAGATATTAGGTTAATATGTTTAAAACAATTGCTATAAAATGTTATGTATGCACTGCTTTTGTTGATTATGATGTCAATGTATGATGTGATTTTGTAATGTGCTCTGAAAGCCTTAATAAAGTTTATTTTTAAAAGGCAAAAGTAATGGGACACAATACTAGCTCCTTTTACTGTTCCATGACTTTTGGCATGTCAACGTGTATGTGTATGTTTGTATATAGGGAATAGTCGAGCTGTCAACCGTGTTCTGTGCAGCTTGATTTAGGGTGTCAGTATGTCTTTGCTATCATAACGACTGGAAAAGTACACAGTGAGCTACTTGCAACACGTGAAAGTCATGTACTGATTCCCTTAATTAATCATAGGAGAGTTTTGGGCGTAATGTGAAATAAACCAAGTAGAGTGTCCCTTGCCATTCCCTTTAAGAGCCAGGTGCACTTTGGTGGATTGGTATTTTAACAGCGCAGCACTTCTGCAGCTGACCTGCTTGATCACACTGTGAAGGCCTGCGGGCAGCTCCTTTGCAGGAACAGCAATGTTATATTTTAGTCTTTATTCTGTTTACTGTTGATTTAAAAGTTGGATTTGGGCACTGCTGTGTAAAAAATGACTAAAAAATGATGAGTTACTTTTGATTTTACCAAATTAAAAACCTCTGGAAAATAATCAAGAGGAAGATGGATGATCATAAACCATCAAACCACCAAGCTGAACTGCTTATGCTCTGCATAAAGTTATCCAAAAGCAGTGTGTAAGACTGGTGGAGGAAAAGATGCCAAGATGCATAAAAAAACTGTGATTAAAAACCAGAGTTATTTCACCAATTATTGATTTCTGAACTCTTAAAACTTTATGAACATGAACTTTTTTTTTGCATTATTTGAGGTCTGAAATCTCTGCATTTCTTTTGTTATTTCAGCCATTTCTCATTTTTTTGTAAATAAATGCTCTAAATGATTTCTAATATTTTTATGTGGAATTTGGGAGAAATGTTGTCTGTAGTTTATAGAATTAAAACAGCAATGTTCATTTTACTCAAACATAAACCTATAAATAGCAAAATTAGAGAAACGGATTCAGAAACTAAATGGGGTCTCTTCATTTTTTCCCAGAGCTGCCATATGTCATTTTAATAGATGACACCACAATTTGCATTGAGCGTATTGTTAAAGATGTCAAAAAACACTAAAAATATAAAATGATTTCATGTTTCTCTATTCTACTCTTGGTTTACAGCAACAAAATTCACTATATTCATAATTTTTGGGTGATATTACGTTCTTAAGGCACTGAAGACGCTCATGAAAGCATACTGTTATCTGATTTATCATTCTAATCACAACATCTCGTCATAATGGCCACCCAAATTAAAAATGATTCAGTTACGGCTCTTACAGATACTGGTTTTAACTCCGAACGCTGTTCTCTCAGGGTCCACCCACTCTGGAAGCCCAGGACCGTTAACACAGGCTCTCTCGAGAGGAGCTTTGCGTTTGCTGTTGTACGTGACCTCCTGCAGCTCACGCAGCTTCTCCTGATAGCGGGTCTTGGGCAGTGGGTTGACCAAAGATCCAGCCTGAGTAAACCAGCACACAGAATTTACTGAACATTAAGAATTTTGATAAAATATAATAAAACATAAAGAGTGAAATATACATTTTTGAAATGGCTATAGTTAATGTGTAAGCATGGTTAAGGTGTTTGAAGGATATTCACAGTGATGGATGATCTTGTGCTTATTCCGTGAACCAGGCTGCTGGCAATGTCCGGATCATTTGCTCTTCCGACGAAAACTCGTATCGCTCCTGGCTCTGGACGGTTACTGCTGAGAAATTTCTTAACCATAGGAGGTGTGACCGGCTACAAAGTGAGAAGCAAAGAGTTAGTATTTTGTTTGGACGATATACTAGTGCATTTAAAAAATTGATTTTCATTGAAACATTACTTTATTTAAGTAATTCAGTTCAAATTTGTGAAACTCATACATAATATAGATGTATTAAACACACAGAGTGATCTATTTTAAGTGTTTATTTCTTTTATTGTTGATGTTTATGGCTTACAGCCAATGAAAACCCAAAAATCTGTGTCTCAGAAAATTAGAATATTATATAAGACCAATAGGTACTTTTGGCAGTGTGGGCAGTTCGCTAAGTCCTGCTGGAAAATCTCCATAAAAGTTGTCAGCAGCAGAGGGAAGCATGAAGTGCTGTAAAAAACAAAACTGCACTGACTTTAGACTTGATAATAAAACACAGTGGATCAACACCAGCAGATATCAGACATGTCTCTCCAAACCATCACTGATCATCAGTAAATTTTACATTTCATGTGTAAATCAAGGGAGCAGAGTCTGGAGGAAGAGTGGAGAGACACACAGTCCAAACTGCTCGAGGTCTAGTGTGAAGTTTCCACCAATCAGTGATGGTTTGCATAAAGAGACATGTCATCTGCTGGTGTTGATCCACTGTGTTTTATTATCAAGTTTAAAGTCAGTGCAGTTTTGTTTTCCCACAAAATCTTACAGCACTTCATGCTTCCCTCTGCTGCTGACAACTTTTATAGAGATGAGGATTTCATTTTCCAGCAGGACTTGGCACACTGCCCACACTGCCAAAAGTACCAACTGGTCTTATATAATATTCTAATTTTCTGAGATATTGATTTTTAGGTTTTTATGGGCTGTAAGCCATAATTATCAACAATAAAAAAGAAAAACGCTTAAAATATGATCTGTGTGTGTAATAGATCTTTATAATATATGAGTTTCACATTTTTTGAGATGCACCTGTAAATAAAACGTGATTTAAATTTTTGGTCATATTGCCCAGCTCTGGGTTGGAAAATAAACAAATGATCATAGTCAATTAATGAACAATGATCAAGTCATTAAAACCATTAAGGGACACACATGGAATTATGTAGTAAACAGTAAAAAAAGTGTTTGTCCTCCACATTAATCCCCTGATCTAAACCTGATCAACTGAGCTGGTGGTTTCATTGGGATGAGTTGGAGATTCACAGTTTGAAGAAAAAGCAGCAGCTATTGTTCAGCACCTTCAGGAACTCATTCCTTTAAGACTCTAAGAAAACTATTCCAGGTGACTCTCCCTCATGAAGACACTGAGATTAAAACACCAAGAGGGTGCAGATCTGTCCTCAAAGGTACAATTGTTACTTAAAAAAAGTATAAAACACATTCTGGTTCAAACTGTTTTTGTGTATTTTTTTTTTACAATGTAAAAAAATAAATGAAATAAAGAAATAAAGAAAAACATTGAACATACATTGCCACAGTTACACTACTGTTATTAAAACTCTTAATCATAATTAATAAGAAGTAGGAAGTTAATGAAGCCCCCGGGGGCTGAGCTGGGTGTGAGAAACTGTGTTATTATTATAAGTGAATATCAGAGAGCTGACTCACCCGGGGTGTTAGTTCCTGCAGGCATGTCTGTACCCTGTCTCCCAGTGGTATGAGTTTACCAGCCTTTTTTAAAAATAAAATAACATATTATTCACAGCTTTAATACAAACACACACTTTCACTCTAAAAAAAACACAGTATAATTAAACAGCTAGCCCGAGTATTAATTACCGCTCTGATAGCGGGGAATGTGTCTCTGCGTCTCCAGCTGCTGTTTTTCCTCTGTAATAAAGTCATTATAAACTCTGTAGTTATAATAAATATCTGGAGCTGAACCACCAACAGCACCAACAGCAGCCGCAGCCTGTGCTCATCCGACACTGCAGCAGAGTTTACACCCTGTTACCAGGCAACACAACCTGCTGTCTCAGTTTACTGCTCCCCCCCAACATACCAACACATCAACATCACAAATCCCATAAAAACATATATAATACATTAAATAACTAATAAAATATAATAACAATAGTATAAAATCCACACATAAAATAAAATTCCAACAGTGAGAATAAAATAACAAATATAAACAATAACAAATACTGAATTTAAACAATAATAAATAATGAAATAAACAAGAGTGCTCAAAACATTTAAATATACAAAAAATAAATACAAGTAATAATAAATACTACTACTAATAATAATACATAAATTAACAGCAGTAAGAATAAAATAAAAATAAAATAAAAGACTGCCAAATTTAAATATTAACAAATAATAATAAATATTAAAATAAACAAAACAATTAAATATACAAATAAATAAAAAACGAATAAATTATGTAATTAGTCAGATATAATAATAATAATAATAATAATAATAATAATAATAATAATAATAATAATAATAATAATAATAATAATAATACCCAAATAAGAAAAACAAACAATAATAAATTATGATAAAATAAACAATACAGTGCCCAAAAACTATTAAATATACAAATAAAGTCCAAAATAAAAATTAATAAATAAATTAGATAATTAAATTAGTACTACTACTACTAATAATAATATAGTAAAAAATTAAGAATTTAGTTCCCCAAATAACTGCATATAAGAATAATGAATTAAATGAAGAGTAAATTACACATTCATCAGTGACAATTGATAATATAATAATATAATAATTATGGTTATGATCAAAATGTAAACAATATATATATATATATATATATATATATATATATATATATATATATATATATATATATATATATATATATATAATAAATACCCAAAAAATGTAGTAATAATAAAAAAGAAACAAAAACAAAATACAAAAATGTAAAATATAGAAAAACAGTCTTCGAAGTAAAACAAAACAGTGCCCAATATAATTACATATAATAATAAAGAATTAAATTAATGAAAATTATAATGATAAAAATTTAAAACAATCCCTCAAAAAATACGAAATAAATTAAAACACAAATGTGTCAATTCATTAATTAGTTAATGGTAAAAATGGTACCTCCCCAAAATAATTTAAAAATACAGAAATACAATCTTCGAAGTAAAATAAAAGCAATCCTCCAACAAAACACTTAAATCAAATATTTAAATAAATAAAACACAACATAATCAGTACAAGCTGATGTGCAGCTGAGAGTTAATCAGGTATTTAATGGTAGAGTGAGGTAGTGCACATAGGTATGGGCTGCAGTGGGTTACTTTCGGTTTTATTTTGCGGTGTGAGGTATGAACCGGTGGTGAGGGTGTAGATTAGAGATGTGGTAGAGCAGGAAAATTACCAAACTGTGCTGCTCCTTATTATCAGTTTACACAAGGGCTGTTTTACCTGCTTACTAATAATAGCTGCTTTTGTTGAACCTACTGGACATTAAGAAAGGAAAGGAAACTAAACTAGTATATAAGTATATTCTGTAATAATAATAATAATAATAATAATAATAATAATAATAATAATAATAATAATAATAATAATAATAATAATACAAAGTGCTAATTAGCAAAATGGATAATTCATGGTTTATAAAAAAAAAAGGTGTCCACAGTGATGTTAGTATCTGGAAACCCTCTTCACCTGTCTCACCTAAGCTCACCTGAGCTCACCTTTTATACACGAGGCAAAATTCTCCGGAATCCTGCGCTCTGATTGGCTGTCCCGTTCTCCGACGTCACCAGTTGTCAGTTCCAGTCACTCGGCCTGTCAGCGTTTACTTGTGAAGGAGGGGAAGTTGCGAAAAACAAACGGTGGGGAGGACACAGCTGCACTGTCCTGGTTCTTTTGATCGGTATCTTCTTCACCTGGGCTCTGACACCTGATCTGGGGGTCCAGAAACCTTCCTAACTCACCTGGAAAGCAGGTAAGCTCAGCTCTGTCGCAGCAGTTGTTTTCCTGCTTTAGCCTGACGCTCGTAAGCTCCAGTGGTGGCGAATCCAGGTCCGGGGAAGTTGAGCTCCGCTCCGGGATTTCGCTCCTACTGCCTGGGACGCTACGCTTCATCCCGGCTGCAGCGGAGCGTCCCTGGCAATCGGAGCGAAATCCCGGAGCGGAGCTCAACTTCTATGGACCTGGATTCTGGTAGAGCTACTAAAATCGCGGCCTGTGGGATGTTTTTAACATGTTTTTAACGTGTTTAAACTTCTTTTTCGGCACTGTATTAACTAATATCGAGCAGAATACATTATTAATTAAGATTATAACATTTAATTCACGCTAATTAATGGGAAAAACCGTGTAATTTTGTGTTAAACTGCTGTTACCTCTAAACAAAATAGCTTTAGCTAGCTAGCTAACTAACTAGAGCTTACCTTGCGTTATACTGCGTTATTTCTCCTTATTAATACAATTTTGTGCTGATTTTTTATGCTTTTATGGTACATTTAGTTATCTAACCTATTAATACACCTGTTAAAAACGTGTTTTATCCCATAACTATAAGATTAATCTAGTTATTTAGCTAGCTAAGCTAAGCTAAACAAGCTTCAAGGCTCTGTGCTGTGATGTAAAGCTAGGTTAGCTAGCTTGTTAGCATTATTATCCAAACATGTTGTTTTTACCTCTTTTTAAACAATTAATTAAATTTTTACACTGTTTATGATGTTCATAATCGTGATTATGTTGTACTAATTATCTACTAAAGGTAAGCTTGTGTGTTTGTGTCAGTGGGTTAGCTGCTAGCTTAGCTTAGTCATATTAGCCAAGGTTTCATCATATGCTGGGCAGAGACCTTTTGATGACCCAGAATTGGACATTAAGCTACAAAAGCCTCTACATTATTATTAATCTCACAAGTTTGAATTACGTTAATTTGTTCCCATGATTTGAGAAGAGTTTTTTTCAATTTTGTATAGCTAAATACTCACTCCCTCTTTTCCTAAGTAGTTGTTCTAGAGCTGGACAATATATCAATATTTTATCGCATTGTGATAAACCTTCTTATCGTATCGACAATAAGGATATAGAGGATATATATCATCAGTACTGGATGTACTTAAAGAACACCTATGGCGACAAAATAGTGTCAAATGTTTTCAGAACCAAAAGTATAATCCATAATCAATAAATTTAAATTTGAACATGAGAGAACTATTATTGATATCAAGAATCTTAAAATTAGGTTTTAAAACAGAATATTTTGTATTGAATAGAGAGTTTAATATTCCGTTTTGTGTTTTAACTTAACAGGAAATCTGTTTTCGCTTTCGCTTTAAGCTACGTTAGCTGAGGTTTCCTCATATTTGTTCCCTATAATTATAATTTTTCCATTTTAATAAAGTGTTTCTTCCCTTGTTTCCTCACTTTCATTTATGTTGGAAGAGGTAGAGTTGGTATACAGCGAATAGGTCTATTTGAGTAATGTTCTGATCCATATTATGAGAAGCAAAAAATACTCAACTAAGTAAAGAAAAAAATACTTTAAGAAATGAAGGTCAGTCAATCTGAAACATTTCAAGAACTTTGAAAGTATCCTCAAGTGCAGTCGCAAAGTCCATCAGAAACATTATGATTAAACTGGCTCTCATCAGGACCAGCTGAGAAAAGGAAGAGCAAGAGTTTTCTTTGTTGCACAAGAACTACTCAACAATAAATTGTTCTCTCAGATTAATACATTGTTTCCTTACCTCCATCGAAAAAATTATTTTCCCCTTTTTATTTTAAGTTTTTTTTTATTTTATTTTTATAGTGGCTTCCTTAATTTACAAAACGTCGTCTCATTTTGTTTGTATACTGTGATTCTGTGAAACTTGATATATCTCAACAAAATTCTCTGTTATTTTTCGCACTATAAGGTGCATCTAATGTATGAATTTTAGCAGTCAGGAAATAAGGAGCAGTAAAGCCACTCCACTGAAGCACAGAGTTATACAGGAGTTTCAGTTTAGTTCTCCAGCACAGAAACTAGAGCAGTACTAACATTAGCCGCTATCCGTTATTTCCCCTTTCAGAAGTGAGTATTATTGGCCTGTAACCTGCTAATAACCCCGGCTAGCTCTGCTGGAGCAGCATTAGCATTACCCACTAAGCAGGTAAGAAGGAAAACATGGCTTTTTCTTACTAGTGTTGCGTAATGCGCCTTATAATCTGGTGCTCCTTGTAGTGCAAAAGAACTACGATACTCCTAAATAAGCAAATACCAGGTATTTTGGATTTATTGGTTTCAGTTTTACAGAATTTAACAACCAATATTCTTCACTGCAGGTGAAAATAAGATGGTAAATGGGCGGGGCTGTTTGTCATTAAAACATATGAGGATGTGCAGAGCTATTAAACATTAATACTGGAAGTCTGTTATCTGGCACTGCTTGGTTTGTTTGCTATACGTGGACACAGGCCAGACGACACATAATACATACAGTACAAGTCAGAAGTTTGGGCACACCATTTCATTTAATGATTTTATTTTTTTATTTTTTTCTACATTGTAAATGAATCCTGAAGTCATCCAGGCTATAAAGGAACACATAAGGAAGCATGTAGTAACTTAAACGTGTTAAACAAACCAAAATAAAAAAATACTTTTTAAAAATGTAGGTGCTCTTATCTGGGGAGCTGTTAACTTGCCTCCTGACCTTCATTTCTTAAAGTAATTTTTTTAAATCTTTACTTAGTTGAGAAGTTCTTGCCATAATATGGATTAAAACATTAATCAAATATTCACTATTCACTGTATGCCTGTAACTCTACCTCTTCCCAGCTTTACAACTGATGCTCTCAAACACTTTATTAAGAGACAAGAAGTTCAAATAATTAACTCTTGACGAGTTCAGCACAGCTGTTATCTGAAAACTAAGGGGCGTGCAATATCGCCAACATTTTTTAATAACGGCAACAATATTATACCCTGAAATATGGTGCCATATCACCCACCCCTAATTATCACATCATGGTGCCACTTTTTTGCTGTTTTTAGCTAAAGAAAAATTCACACTGTTCTCATTTCCCATTACATTGTATATCTACTAGAGACAATAGAGATTATATCTGTCCAGGATAATTAATTGTACTTTAATCCTGGGTATATAAAGATATTTGGAGTGCATTATTAGAAAATCAGATTGTGATGTGTGCTGTATCATGGAGACCGCTGGATCGAGCTCCTTTAAAAAAAAAAATCTATTTTATTTTTAAAAAGCAATGCCATAAATGTGCTTTAGTGCTTTAGAGCATTAGTTAATGTATAAACTAATAAATAAGCAAGTGAAAACTGCCAGGGCAAGTCAGAGTGTTGTATCTGCTCCATGTGCTTTGTGTTTCACCTTCCCCAAAGTTTACTGTCTAGGTCTGAGCTGGCTCCAATGCGTTACAGCTGGACACCACCACACACCGGGGTCTGTCTCCTCTGTCATTGTGTTGTTCATGCGTGTTTGGAGGGGGGCGGGGCAGATTAAAGTTGGGGTCAAACTTGGTAGCGTACTAAATTAATGTCAACAGCTCTGATAAATAATTAGATTGAGTAAAAGCACATTTTTCTGATTTTTACCAAAGTATCTTTTCTTTCCTCTCTGCTCAGAGTAATCAATTGGAAATCACCTCAAGTCCCGAAGAGGCGACTGGCGTCTAGGTCATGGCAGGAAGAGGCGGAGCTACAAGACCGAATGGGCCGAACGCAGCCAGCAACAAAATCTGTCAGTTCAAGCTGGTGCTGCTGGGAGAGTCCGCAGTGGGGAAGTCCAGCCTGGTCCTCCGCTTCGTCAAAGGCCAGTTCCACGAGTTTCAGGAGAGCACGATAGGAGGTGAGGCGGCTCTGCTGTGAGCCGGGGTGATGAGGAAGTAATGCTTTTGTTTACAGTCAGCTTCCCTGTCACTGGGTTTCGCAAAGCCTACAGCTAATCCACTGCAAAACGTACTTTTGCAATCTTCCTTCTGCTGAGGCGGAGGTGAAGAATGCAGGGGAAAGATGCATCACCTTTAGTAAAATATGACCTGTTCCATATTATATAGATGTATTACACACAGAGTGATCTATTTTAGGCGTTTAATTGTTTTAAATCAGTGTCTCAGAGAATTAGAATATTATAGGCCAATTGGTACAATTGATGCCAAGTCCTGCTGGAAAATGAAATCTGCATCTCTATAAAAGTTGTCAGTATCAGAGGGAAGCATGAAGTGCTGTAAGATTTTGTGGGAAAACAAAACTGCACTGACTAGATAATAAACTAACTAGATAATAAAACACAGTGGATCAACACCAGCAGATGACAGACATGTCTCTCCAAACCATCACTGATCATCAGTAAATTTTCCATTTCATTTGTAAATCAAGTGAGCAGAGTCTGGAGGAAGAGTGGAGAGACACACAGTACAAACTGCTTGAGATCTAGTGTGAAGTTTCCACCAATCAGTGATTAACTTTTCAATGACATTAAATTTTTTGGAGATGCACTAGTCTACCCAAGTCTTTACCCAGAGCCAGCTAAACCTGATGACAAACATAAGCTGCCACTAGTGGGCCTCCTAACAAATATTGGCTTTCAAAGAGTAATTTGAACTACCAAGAGTCTTTTAAAGGTGTAGAAAACAGTACACATCGCTCTTTAGCTTCATCTGTAATTTCTCTAAAGAAGGTTTCTGTGTGTTTTTCTAGTTATTTTGATTAAAAAAGTGTGAATGTGCTGTGTGTAGGGTTGCAGCGGTAACCGGTTTCACGGTATACCGTGGTATTAAAATGCACGGTTATCATACCGTGTGTGTTTGCTTATTACCGGTAAAACGCAAGCCAGCGGAGAAACTCACCCGCGCATGCGCAACTCTGCTCCGCTTCAGCTACTCAGCCCTCCAGCACACAGTGGTGAGGATGGCAGAACGTGCATCGGATTTAGCAAATCTCTGTCCGCCTAAAAAAAAGGCTAAACTGAAATCAGCAGTGTGGGACTATTTCGGATACCCACCGAACGCACCCGAGGACGGTTATCCGATTTGTAACCAATGTGGCCGTAAAGTCGCAGCTAAAGGAGGAAACACATCGAACCTGTTCTCCCATCTCAGAGAACACCACCCCGCTGTGCAGCTCAAAGTATGTGTTTAGTTTATAATTTTAATCTGAACCTAAATAAAACCTCTTTGTAGTCGTGCACAACCCATGCGGTAAGCGCCCGCAAAAGCGCTGAGTTATCCGGAATTTGGGCACGCAGGTACAGGCGTGAAGTGCGTGCTGCGATGGATTCACGTGTCCGTGTAAAGGTGCTCGCCGGACTGGATGTGAAAGACGCCATTCATTTACATGCGTTCATATTCAAATTCTAACGTGGCTGTTTTTCATATGTTAAAACCAGACTCGCTGTGAAAGCCTTAAAATAGAAATCTCTATTGTGAGGATCATGTCAGAAATAAATCCCCTCTTTCTGCAGTATCTGCTTATATACCAACTTGGCAGTAAAACGGACGTTTACAACAGTTGTTGATCAGACACTGACCCAGGCTCAGTTTATCAGATATTACATAATTTAAACTTAAATAATTGTACTGAATAGTTTAAACACAGGATCTTTACTTCTTAGAGGACATGTAATGTGTGTAAAGTGTGTGTGTGTGTGTGTGTGTGTGTGTATATAATATATATATGTATATATATATATATATATATATATATATATATATATATATATATATATACATACATATATACATATACACATATATATATATATATATATATATATTTATATATATAAATATAATTGATTAATATTATTATTCTATTATTGGTTTAGGGTCAAGCTAGCTGTGCAAAGAAATTTCATGATCCAGCTCAGCCAACTGTCGCACAGTCATTTGCAAAGGGAATTAAGTTAGATCCCTCGTCTAAACAAGCCCAAGAATTGAATCATGCTGTGGCATATTTTATTGCCAAAGACATGATGCCCTTAAGAGTAGTGGAAAAACCTGGTTTCCTTCACCTGATGAAAAAAGCTGTTCCAATGTACCAAGTTCCATCAAGAACATACTTTGCCACCAGTGAAATCCCTCGCATGTACCAAGATGTGAGAGCTAGTGTTGAAGAACAGCTAAAGGAAGCTGTGTGTTACTCAGCCACCACAGACTTGTGGACCAGCAGCAGTGGAGGAGGGGAACCATTTATAAGTTTTACAGTCCACTACCTCTCTTCAGACTGGCAGCTCAAGTGTCATTGTTTGGAAACTCATTTTTTCCCTGAAGACCACACCTCAGAAAACATCTCTGAAATGTTTGAAAACATACTTCAGGAATGGAAACTTCCAAAGGAAAATCTGTGTGGAATTACCACAGATAATGCAACAAACATGAAGAAAGCCTTTTCAGAGTTCCCTTGTGTCTGGCTCACTTGTTTCGGCCACAATTTAAATTTGGCCGTTAACAAAGTTTTGAAGATCCAAAGGGTGGAATCTGCTGTCAGAGCATGCAGACACTTGATTCAAGGTTTTTCTCGGAGTTGGAAGAAGAAAAGAGATTTCAAGAAAAAACAGGCAGATCTGGAGCATGCCCTAATTCATGATGTAATAACAAGATGGGGATCAACTTTTGAGATGATCTCCAGGTTCCTGGAGCAACAACAGGCTATCTGCGCAGTACTGGCAAATGAAAGGAGTAATTGGCATCTCATGCCAAAAGACAGTGACATAGCTGTACTTGAGAAGGTCAGCCAGCTTCTTCACCCCTTCTATGAGCTCACTGATGCTCTGGCCTCTGAGAAAAGGGTTACACTGTCCTCACTCTCACCAGTACTGGAGCACATCAGAAGTGAAATTCTCGCTGAGCAAGCTGAAGACAATGCACTCACCAAACAGATGAAGCAAGTAATAAGGGAAGACCTAGAAGTCAGATACACAGAGCGGCTAGAACGAGTGCTGAAAGTATCCTGCTTTGTTGATGCCCGGTTTAAGGGAAACTTCTCCAAAAACCTGGATGACACAGTTGAGGCCTGTGTTGAAGAAGCTGTAACCATTGCAACAGAAGTGTGTTCATGCCAAAAACAGCCTCAAGAGGAAAGGGAAGAAAATGAGGCAGGAGAGGGCAGCAGCAGCACCGCTACTGTTACTAAGAGAAAAGGGAAAGGTCTGTCTGCATTGCTACAAAAAATAAGTTCATCCAGGCAAAACAAGGCAACCTCAGGAAATCAAAACATCCATGAAAAGGTCATGTCTGAGGTCAAGATATACATGTCTCTTCCTACTATTGGCACTGATGCTGACCCTCTGGCTTGGTGGAAAATGCATGCTGAAGGAATGCCTTTTCTGGCAAATGTGGCAAGAAAATATCTTTGTATCCCTGCCACAAGCGTGCCTTCTGAAAGAATGTTCAGTACAAGTGGACATATTCTGTCACCTCAGCGCTCAAGATTGAGCCCTGAAAAACTTAACATGCTTACGTTTCTGCATCATAATCTGGCATAAATATTAAACACAAATGACTGCTGCACTAAGTCTGATCTCAGGAGAACTGTTCAAGAATTTTGCTGAACCTTTTTTTCACATTTATGTTTACAAAGAAGTATTTTTCTTTCTAAAGAGACATTGATTTTTATTTAAAGATTTAGGTTTCTCTAATTTTGCAGTATTTATATGAACAGGAGTACAGCTTATTTTTTTTAACGGAGACATTTTGTATATAACAGTTCCGGGTTTCTACAATAAATAGTTAATTGAACAAAAAACCTTTGTTGTAATTTCTTTAAGGATCAGTGTATCTTTTAATAATATATGTAACAAACTGTGATACCGTGATAACCGTGATACCGCGGTATTTTCTGAGACGGTTATCATACCGTGAAAATCTCATACCGTTGCAACCCTAGCTGTGTGTAAGTGTGTTTATCAGATTTGTAACAGAAGTCAATGATCCAAATGTCATAATACTAGTAATGCATTTCAAATATCTCCATATATCCAGGATTAAAGTAAAATAAATGACACTGGACAGATATAATCTCTATAGTCTCTAGTAGATATATAATGGAAATGAGAACAGTGTGAATTTTTCTTTTGCAAAAAAGTAGTACCCTGATGTGATAATTAGGGGTGGGTGATATGGTATGATATTTCAGGGTATAATATCGTTCACGATATTCAAAAGTTTTGGCGATATTATTATGTACGATATAATATGGCACACCCCTAGTAGAGAGTAACAGTAGTAACACCTTCTGTTCCAGATCTGCTTTACTACAGGATTTTTTTTTTTCTTCATTTAAATCCATTTCCAAAATGCTGTTTATTTCCAATGCTATTTACCAGCTGTAAGCTGTAAACCAATGTATTTGTTTGCTAAAAATATATATTTTTTGCAATGCTTTTTTCCTTTTTTCCAGTTTTTAGTGTATCTGCTGAGCAATATATTGATATTTTACTGTACATGTTTTTTTAAGGATATCAAGGATATCAGTGTTTAAAGAACACCGACAATGGTACATGCAAGATTGTTTAAATAGCAGTTTTTAAGAATCTCCCACTGCTGATGTATTTTGCCTAAATGTAAAAATATTCCTTCATTATTTATTTGTTCCTTAATAAAAAGTCCTTACACGAAATAATATAATATTAATATATAATTACTATATAGTCCTGTTCTGCCAGTGCATGACTACATACACCACAAGGAGCGACTTTTACACTGTATATATTTAAATCAGAAACAGATTTTATTGACCGTAATGAAGAAATATATATTGTGATATAAATTTTGGCCATATCACCCAGCACTAAATACAGTATATGTGTTCAGGGATCCCGGTGCGAGAGATGGTTTTAAGCAATGAATTACATAAAGGCATTTGCCACATTTTTTTTTTTTTTTTTGCGCCAATCTATTACTTTAATTCCAATAGTTTTAACATTGACCATCGATCTGATCTGCTGTTGTTTTCTTCCTCTCTCTCCTCCAGCTGCATTCCTGACTCAGACAGTATGTTTGGACGACACGACGGTGAAGTTCGAGATCTGGGACACAGCTGGTCAGGAACGCTACCACAGTTTGGCTCCCATGTATTACAGAGGAGCGCAGGCCGCCATAGTGGTGTATGACATCACGAACGAAGTGAGTCGGCACAGCTCACAGTATGCTATACACTGATTATCCTTTAACGTGGACAAATTATTGATGTAACATGGTTGAAGATTTGGGTGGCTGCACAGTAGGGATGGGCAATATGGTAAAATAAAAAAAAAACTTGATACAATATGATCAGTGCTTATTAGTAATACAATAAATAAAACTTATGGTATACCTAAAGGACCAATAGAGATTGTATTTTTCTGCAGTAACTCAACATTATCAGGTTGTTTAGTCAGATATTAAGGAAACATGCTGAGTTAAAGCACAGGCAGCTCTTGATAGCAGAGCTTCAGACAGTATTTTCTTATTAGATCTGTAAAGGACTTCATGGTAATCTGTGTGGCTTGTAGTCTCTGTATCTGCCCACTGCCATTCCCCCAGTCCTATTTCCACACCCCGGGTTGCCAGGTATAGAACATAGTAGCATAGCAAAAAGTGTGCTGCAGCCTTGGAAACTTGCAAGCTGTCTGTTTTTTTGTTGAATAGGTAATCACTGAGCTTCAGTAAGGTTGCATAGCTGGATAATTTAGCAGTAGCATAGTAGAGATGGGCATTTTGCTCATTTTTCATTGTGTGTGTATGTATTTATTCAGCTACACAGTGAGACTCGTAGTCTTTTGCCTCTGTGTGTTAATTGTTCCTTTAAATAGTAAATAGCACACTGTATATCTAAGTAATTATTAACAGGTTCAGCAAGTTGCACTAGGGTAATCTAATGTTGCACGTTTACTTGCCACTGCTTCACTGCCCCTATTGATGATACGATACTGTTTATAAGTGCCAATGTCATTATCTGTACGCTAATGAGTGCCATCCCTCCAGAAACCATACCATATTCACACACTGCACCCATAATGTGTCTCCCTCCCTGTCTCCCTCCCTGTCTCCCTCCACGTCTCCCTCCACGTCTCTCTCCACACACGCACCCATATGTTTTTTTTTTTTTTTTTTGGAAATGTTTGAAGTCTCTCTCCCTGTCTCTTTCCTCATCTCCCTCCCTGTCTCTATCCCCGTCTCCCCGTCTCTCTCCCCGTCTCTCTCCCCGTCTCTCTCCCCACCTCTCATCCTCTCTTCCTGTCTCTCTTCCCGTCTCCATGTCTCTCTTCCCTTGTCTCTCCCTGTCTCTCTCCACACACGGCACCCATTTGTTTTTTTTTTTGGAAATGTTTGAATTCTCTCTCCCTGTCTCTCTATCTGTCTCCCTCCCTCCCTGTCTCTCTCCCTGTCTCCCTGTCTCTCTCCCCGTCTCCATGTCTCTCTCCCCGTCTCCATGTCTCTCTCCCCGTCTCCATGTCTCTCTCCTTCTCTCTCCCTGTCTCTCTCCCTGTCTCTTTCCCCGTCTTCATGTCTCTCTTCCCTTTTCACTCCCCGTCTCCCTGTCTCTTTCCCCGTCTCCATGTTTCTCTCCTCTTCTCTTTCCCTGTCTCTCTCCCAGTCTCCCTGTTTTTAATGCTGATAGGGAACTATCAGCATTAAAAAAAGGACCATGATTACAGTCCAATTCATTTTTAAGAGATTGACACCACTAATATAATTAAATTTAATTATGTCAATGTAATACTGATTTTTTTATAACAAAACTGAAATGAAAACTTAAATGCATAAAGCAATATATCAGTACTGGTATCGAATTTTTAAAAATGTAATTAAATAATTAATTGTAACAAAAAGATACCAAAAGTGTAATAGGAGATTAAGAGTGATACAGTAATTTACCAGTGAATCACTAGTTTCTATGACATAACTCATCCAAATATGTACTCTAATGAGTGTCTCCTCTCCAGAAACTGAACCCTCTCCACACACACCACCCATGTGTTTTTATTTGGAAATGTCTCATATATCGATATTTTTACAATATATTGCCTAGTCAAAAAAACTCAGCAGGAAAGGCCTGTGATTGGCTAAAATATTCACAACACATTACACTGATTGGTTGCAGGGCTCCCATCTGTATCTGAATAGCCAACGCTGGGATAAGCGATTAGGAAACAATACATTGTGCAAATGTTTAATAAGAGCCAGAAGCTGTGTTTCGTTCTCCGTACTCTCAGTGTGCAGGAGGTGTGCTCTGCCAACTCTCAGCCACTGGCACCAGTAAAGAGAATGAGTAATAGCTGCTAATGTGACACAAGTTTCCTTTCCAGGGAAAATATGTGTGCAGTTGTCCAGAGGAAGCGATGTGATATCTTCTTTTCTTTGGCAGGAATCGTTTGCACGTGCAAAGAATTGGGTGAAGGAGCTTCAGAGGCAAGCCAGTCCCAATATCGTAATAGCTTTGGCTGGGAACAAGGCGGACCTCGCAAACAAGAGAGCACTGGACTTTCAGGTTCGTCTGTTTTCAACTTTTGTGTGTGTAGTTTTCTGACTTTTTGATTTAATGTGTGAACTGCTGAAAGTAGTTCATTTTATTATGTTTAGACTAGTGCTAGACGATTATGGTCTAAAAATGAATCTTTGATTATTTTGATTATAATCGACCTTTTTACTAATTGTAACAAAAACTGAAAGTGCTAATTATTCTCACACAACACATTTATTTAACATCCCACATGAGTGATCGGGCACATGTCACTGCACTGAGCCTTACTTTTTGTAGTGTAATAAGTAAAGTTTTAAAAGTACTGGTCTGGTGATGTTAAAGAATTTTTGCTGTGTCTATAGAACAGGACCCTATGTGTCTCCTCCTTGGCTTCCCTGACCTTTATATTTTAAATATTAAGCATGAGAGACTCTTTAATCTTATTTATTTAAACCTTTGCTGCCAGGATGAACATCCTACACTTTTAGATCAGTGATGCTGTTCCATCTTTTAAATCATGGCATAAACTTGTTTGGAGTTTATCCCAAATAAATATATTTCATGTCTGCTCAGTTCTTCTGTAGACAGTTTTTACAATGTCTGGGGCCCGACGCCTACCTACGCCACATAGGATCCACATTGTCATTCTCTTTAATTAAGCATTTTCCAAATTTTCCATGCTAATTTCTGTCATGTTACTTAAAAGACTTATTAGTTATTAACCAAGTAAGTAACCAAGGTAAGACGGATAAACACTTCAGAAATGAGTAGCGTTTCCAGATATTTTAGATTAAAAAGATAAAATATCTGTATTGTGACAGCACCTCTGGAAATGGGGAAATCCAGGGGTAATTATTTTTTCGTTTAGTCAACGATTATTCTGCCATGTCCTCCGTCTCTAAAAGTGAAACGTGAGATTTAAAAGGCATTGAAATGTGTAGATGTTATTTTATTATTAGTTATTAATATTCAGGGATTAAATATGTAATCTGTTGAGTTTGGGCACTTTTGCAGACACAGAATAAGTTGAGTGCAACCTATTTTAGTGATCCATTTACCCATCTCCCATTGCGCTTCTGTCCCCAGCAGTTTGTGTGAATAATTTAACGATTAGTCGACATTAAAATTTGTAGTCAACAAAATTAAATAATCGACATTGTCGATTATATCGACCAATTGTTGCAGCCCTTGACTCTAATATGAATAAATGCCATGTGAGCCGTTTTTTTTGGGAATGAAAGTGCTCAGGTGTTTCTATTTAGCCCTGCTTTAGATCACAAAATTACTGGTCTCTGGAGAAAGACAGGATTTTGGCTCTTTCCCATGAATATTCATTCATGCAAATATATCACCTCTGATTGGCTAACAGTACTGCAGCAGAGAACGCCTACCTGCTGTCTTTCCCCCACAGTCAATTTTACAGCTCTAAAACTCAAAGGACAAAATGTTTTCAGAGATAAGGCCTAAGTTAAAGGAGAACTCTGGTGTAAAACAGACTTTTTTTGTAGTAAAACATGATAAAAAGTACTTACCTTTGTTGAATAGCCGACTGTTTTCCAGCTCAAAGTAGTAAAACAACTGTGTGTGTAAAAGTCTTATATTGCACCAGCATTTAACTAATAATAGTTCAAAGTTAATATAATAAATGTTTTAAAATATCCTAGACAAATAAAATAAAACAACGGTTTTCATGTTAATAGGCTTTCTTTATTAAGAAATAAATAATGAGCAATATTGTGGTCAGAAAAATTGTGATGTCATATCCATTGATCATATGTTATATCTCATGATCATGAGTCATACTCATAAGATGCTTACACCAACAAGAGTATAAATGTAATTATTGTAACATCTGTATTTCTGGCCATTTTTCATGATGAATGGACAAATAGAACTGCTCCAAAATGACTTGCAATATCATCGTTTTACATTGATTTCCTTGATATTCGTTTTTGTTTAAAATGAAAGCTTTTTTACATATAAAAAAAGCGTTTTACATGAATGTGACATTATAATAATTAGGAGAGTGTTTGTGTTTGTTTATAGCTGCAGTGTCCTGGTCTAACTGGTTCTCGTTTTGTTTGCAGGACGCACAGTCTTACGCAGACGACAACAGTCTGCTGTTTATGGAGACGTCAGCGAAGACGTCGATGAACGTGAATGAGATTTTTATGGCTATAGGTAAGTCTCTTTAAGTTGTGGGCAGTGTGCCAAGTCCTGCTGGAAAATGAAATCCTCATCTCCATAAAAGTTGTCAGCAGAGGGAAGCATGAAGTGCTGATTTTTGGGTTTTCATTGGCTGTAAGCTGTAATAATCATCAACAATTAAATGAAATTAACGCTTAAAATAGAAACACTCTGTGTTTAATACATCTATATAATATATAGAGTTTCACATTTTTAACTGAATTACTGAAATAAAGTACATTTTCAATGATATTAAATTTTTTTAGATATACTAGTATAAATAATATTAGAGTCTGTGAGAAGAGCTATGGAAATGTTTTAATGAACTTAAATAGGGAAAAAAATATGTATGTAATATATATATGTATATATATGTAAAAAAATGTTTTAACACATACTCCTGAGATAAGTAGATTTGCATTCTATTTTTTTTTTCTTTTTTTTTTTTTTTACATTTGACCAACACTTTTAAACAGTACTGTTTAGATTTTAGTTGTTGTCATGCAAATACCATATTTCTCTGTTTTTAGGTTAATTTTATTCATATATACAGTGTTCGTACGGTCATGAAACACCTGTAAAAGTCATGGAATTTTAAAATAGCAATTTCGAGGTCTGAATAAGTTTTGAAAAAATACCAATACAAAGTTTAGGAACAGTCATGGAAATTTGCAATCTACAAATCTTTTTTTATTATTTTTTATGATCTGTTGACGGACAAAAGCTATTTTGAACTAACAAATACAGTAATATAGCCCTACGCAAGAAAGCTCTCAGGATTTGACACACATTTTGTTATTGAAGCTTAAAGAAATGTTTTTATATCAAATAATTTTAGATCTACTGTTATCAATTTTGATTAGTTTAGTTGATTTTTGATTTATTATCCATGTCTGCACTGATGTTTTAAAAAATTAAAATAAATAAAAATAAAACATTGTCATGAAGGCATGATTAAGTTATGGAAATTTCTTGGTTAAAAACTGTATGAACCCTTTATATAATATAAATATAGCAGAATATCAGAACTGCATTACAATGACTTGAAATAGAGGATAAAAACATTGTGGTAAAATGGCTGTAATGCAAAACTTTTTTTAATATAAAAAAGAGAAAAAAGAGAAAAAAATTGTGTGCAGTGGTCTTAAAAGATCAGTTCCACAAAATTACACAAGTGAAACCGAGCTTTGGAGAACAGTTTCCGGACTGGGAGCTTGTGGGCGGAGACGGCGAGTAGAATGTATTTAAAGTACCAGTCAAAAGTTTGAATACACCACTTCATTGGTTTTCAGTTCTGAGGGCACTGACATTTAAAACAAGAATAGAGGAACAGATTACCAAGTGTAATTACAGTGTGTAGCCGTGGACAAATAGATTTTTTTATCAAATGCGAGGTGATGAAACTCAGAGATGTGCGTTTGGACGGGACTAAAATTACTGGAGGACCACGAAAAAAGAGTTCAGAGAAAAACAGTAGATAATTCAGCCTGTAATTTTCTCAGAGGACGTCTGAGAAAAACACCTACATGATTGTTCTGGACGAGAACAAAATCAGAGAGGACCCCATAAAAGAGAAAATTACCCCAGAACCCCCTGAGAAACTGATCTCGTTCATATCTTAGGGCTTAAGATACAACCGCACCAAAGTCAGAGCTTGTCTGGCTCTTAACCCTCCTATTATTTTTATTTGTCAGGAACAGCAATGGTGGTTAATTTAATCCGGTGCATGTTTAATTAATCAAATTTACAAGCAGTGTAAATATTTTTTTGCTTACTCCATAACTAATTATTCTAGCAATATTTAGTATAATGGTGTTTATTTCCTCTAACAGGTAATGCTTCATTTAGGATCATTTACTCGTTTTTCATAAAAAAAGACATGTTCAAACTTTTTTTTGTTTCACTACTTTATTACTTTAAAAGACCAACATATAAAACACAAACTTTTTACATAACAGTAAAACATAACATTGCAATTTTGTTTTAGTTTTTGTAGGGGGAGGTTGCAAATATGTAAAATGAACCATTTTCATATTATATATTGATTACACTAATTAAGGCAAGCAGAAGAAGTTTCATACTGAAAAAAATGCTTCTAACTGTTTTCCCTCGATCTTCAAACTTTAAAATGGGTAAAATTGACACTAAACATAATAGGAGAATTAAAGGGAATGGCAACTGGCACACTGATTGGTTTATTTTATTGTTTTTTTTTTCATTTCATTTCATTTCATTTCATTTATTAAATTTGACAAGGCAGGACACAACAGCATAAAAACTATTTTTTAAGCAGTGGGACCTGAAATGTGTCAAATATTCAACAATCAGTATAAAAACAGAAACATATTAACTTTAGAACAATACCATAAAAAGTCTAATACATAAAACTAAGTAAGTCACTTATAATACAATTTAAGAGCACGAGGAATAAAAGAGAGTTCATGTCTTTTAGTTTTGCTCACAGGTACTACTAATGCCCAAAGCACCCATGATTAATTAAGAGAATTAGTTCATGCGCAAAGTGTACTTTTTGCATCCTCACCTTACCAAAGACACCCTGACACACCATTAATCCAGCTTCATGAGCCACAATTGACCGGTGCGCTATAGATCACTAAAATAGGGCACTTAAGGTTTTTAATTTTTATCCTTGATTTTGAAAGAATTAGTGAATTAGTCCATACTAGTCAAGTCAAGTCAAGTAGATTTTATTGTCAATGCTGCATATGTACAGGACATACATAGAATTGAAATTACGTTACTCTCCTTCCCAATTTTACAGCAAGTACAGATAATGGATAATAAAGAAAAATAAAGAAAAAGGGGAGACACTATGTGTACAATACAGCAGCAGGGACACAGACATACATGAGACAGAACAAGGTGCAGTAGTGGTGGGGGTGAAATAGATATATAAATAGAAATAAAAAGAAATAAATATATAATCTAAATCTAAATGAGTGGGAGACACTATATGTACAATACAACAAAAACACAATAGACATTTGTGAGACAGAAGATAATAGTGCAATATTAATGGTGATTAAGATCAAGTGACAATATAAATAGAACCCGTATAACAGTAGTGCAAATGTTGTATCTAGCTTAAGGCTGGTAAAGTTCTTAAAGTTCCCAGTTCTTGGGGAATTAAAGTGTGTATGACAGTGCAGCGTAACAGTAGTGCAGGTATTGGGTGTGTAGTGCAGGTCCTTTTACAAAAGTTACAGTACTGTGTGTGTTCTAGAAACACACACAGTAGGGGTGTGACAAGTGTGACAAGACACTAATATCAGGAGACGAGACGAGACACGATACTGGGTTCACGAGAACGAGACGAGATGATATTTAAAAATAAATTTTTAAAGAAAATGTCAAAAATAAAAAATTGCTTGAAAACTAGAGTTTTATTTGACAAAATCATATAATGCAAACTTAACAGACTGGTTTCTCTCACACATTGATTCTTTAAGAAATAGAAATAAGAAAAAGAATAAAATAAAATAAAAAAACTTTTCTAGGTCTTATATAGAGCAAACCACAACCAGTCATATTAAGCCTATGGTTTGTGTTTTTTTTCTCCTCAATCTCTTGTAATTTAAGTGCAAAAAGAGACAGAATATTTTTTTTTAATACAGTACAGAGCTAAGGGATTAGAATAACTGCCTACAACGCATAGGGGCGCTGCACTAAAGGGGGCACCAAATGAAAGCCCCAAATGAATTTTCTCGCAGGAGAAACAGCCAATCAGCTTGCTGGTTCTGTCACTACTAGCGCGGTGGATCTCCTCCACCCCCTCCCCCCCGGGGGCGCTAATACTAGTTGCACTCCTGCTGTGTTGCCAGATCCTGCTTAAAAAGTCCACACTAAACTTTATTTTTTTTCCTGCGAGACAGGTTAAAGCTCGACGAGAAATATCGCCACGTTTTAATATCGCGAGATCTCGTGCCACTGTGTAAATATTAAATCTTTGCAATAAACATGACCAGTCCCTTTAATCTTCATATTATTTGTGTCTCTGCAGCAAAGAAGCTTCCCAAGAGCGAGCCACAGCCTGCCGGAGCGAGCACGGGCCGGAACCGAGGAGTGGACCTTGCAGAGACTGCCCAGCCTGCCAAAGGGCCGTGCTGCAGCAACTAACCCCCGCCACACCTCCCAACACACACCTCACCTCCCAACTAACTCTGCATCACTTCGGGACATGGGGCGCATCCTTCCAAACCTCGCTCCCTGGAACTGCTAAAGACTCTGTATAGCTATGTTTCTAATACCTGTTTTTGTTTCGTTTTGTTTTTTTCTTTTCTTTTCTTTTCTTTTTTACTTTTATTTTTTAAGAAATTATAAGTACTTCAGTATAATGGATGCATGTATCACTACAAAGCCTAAAGTACACGTTTTTAACTTAACTCAGCAGGAAAGTTAACTAGATGGAACGAAAGGAGAGGAAGAGTGTGTTAGAGTGAATGGATGTGTGTGTATGTGTGTGTGTATGTGTGTGTATAGTTTAGTTTATAGTGTTAAGGGAATGACTGATGATGGATGACTGATGTTGAGGCACAGTGATCGGACCCTATCGGTAACAGGGTCTCAGTCATTCTAATCCCAGGCGGAGGTTGGATGATAGTATTCGCTGCCCGGCACAGCAGTAGGATCAGCTTCAGTGTGGTTGAGTGCCGTAGTGGAGAAAAATACAGAATTGCAGCAAATGTGGGCATCATAAACATAATTCTACATAAATTCATACTAAAAAACTCAATTTTAGTGCATGCCAGTTAATCTGGAGTACATTCGGCCTCTTAAATTGCCCTGTGTTACGTTCCTTAACTGGCAGTTCAGGCTACGTTCACATTACAGGCCTCATTAATCAGTTAAAATCAATTTTTGTTCAGCTCTGATTTGGTAAAATCTTGATCTGTTCACATACATAAACATATTACTGTATTTTTTGCACTATAAGGCGCATCAGGTTATAAGGTGCACTATCAAAAAACATCTATTTTCATACTCAGGACTCATTTAAAGCGACACTAGTAAGGAACAGGGGTGTCACCATGTTTTCCGTCTAATTCAGCATTTTTCTCCTCTGGTGGGGAAGGTTAAATAAGTTAAGTAAAGCTAAGCTAAGTAAACAAAACTGTAATTCTTAAAAATATATTGGATGTTAATCTACACAGATTTCTCTCCTGGGTAAGTAAAGCACGTTTATGTACAGTAAGCTTAGATTCTCAAATTTCTTCAGCACTATGGCTGGAGCATTAGCATTAGCAGGTAACCACTAGCTCTAGCAGTGCTAGCCGGGGTTAGCAGCAGGCTACAGGCCAATAATAATCACTTCTGAACAACGAAAGAGCTAACAGTTGGCGCGGATAGTGGCTAATGTTAATGCTGCTCCAGCAGTGCTAGCCGGGATTAGCAGCAGCCTTCAGTCCGATAACACTCACCTCTTAATGGCGAAATAGCTAGCAAGCGCTTAGCGCGGTTAGTGGCTAAGCTAATACTGCTAAACTAAACTAAAACTCCTGTATAACTCTGTACTTCAGCAGAGTGGATTTACTGCTCCTTAATACCTGACTGGTAGAATTCATACATAAGCAGCACCGGATTATAAGGTGCAGTGTCGATTTTTAGGAAAATTAAAGGATTTTAAGTGCATCTTATAGTGCAAAAAATATAGTAAGTGACTATATATTACAAAAAGCTTCATACCCACGCCAGCCAATCAGATGCATTTCCAATCTAGTTGCGGTTGAGTCATAATCAATTCCTGCTGTTTTGACTACTGTTTATGCCTCTGCTCTCACTGTATCCATGTTTTCAGTCTTTACATGTTCCACATAAACTATTGCTGCTCTGTCCGGGTAACAAGCTAACGAGAGGCAGTTCAGGGTGGAGAAAAGCCCCTCTGTTCTCTGATATGAGAAGGCTTTGGTGACCTACTGTTCCTGTTCAGTCATAAGGTCTGGAACAGCCACGATTGGCTCTCAACACAGCAGGATTGATGCAGTATTGTGCCACTGTAGCCACATTCAAAAAGTGATAAGTTATAAGTGATAAGACTGCACCTTTTATAAAAGTCACTGAGTGCGTTTACATGCCCTCAAAAATCTGTTCATAATCAGATTTCTGCAGTAATGAACTGGATTATTTACGTAGACATGAAAACAGCATTCCCTAGCTTCTTAGATTGGAGTAAGAGCTAAAAATCTGATTAAGGGAGCTGGATTTTTTTCAGCTTAGTAATTAGAATCAGTAATTAGCCCATGTAAACCCTTAAAAGGTCTTAAAATCGGATTTCAGAGCTCACAAAGTTCTTAATCAGATTTCTCAGTCAATGGAAACTCTTAGCATGAGTATTCTTGGATTTCTTAGTCAGGGCGTTCACTTACGATTGAACTAAGGTCTAAAATTCTAATTAAGAACAGGATTTGTTGTTAGCTCTGTACTCAGATTTTTCAGTCCATGGAAACTCTTAACCAGAGTATTCAGATTTTGCAGGTATAAAATCTGATTACAGAGCTAAAAAAAAAAAAATAAAAAACCCTTAATCAGAATTCTTATTCAGATTTCTCAGTCAGCACATTCACTAAAGATTGAACTAATGTCTAAAATCTGATTTTAAGGCCAACCAAAAATATCTAGCTCCCTTAATCTGAATTCTTAATCAGATTTCTCGGTCCATGTAAAATCTTAATTGGAATATTATCAGATTTCTAAGTCGGCGCATTCACTACAGATTAAACTATAGTCTTAAAATCTGATTAAGAACTCTGATTAAGTGAGCTGGATTTGTTTTTAGCTCTGTAATCAGATTTCTTAGTCCATGGAAACTTGTAACCAGAGTATTATCAGATTTCTCAGTCTGGTCATTCATTAAAAATTACAGAGCTAACAAAAACATCTAGCTCCTTTAATCAGAATTCTTAAGCAGATTTCTCAGTCTGCACATTCATTAAAGATCAAACTAAGGTCTAAAATAAGTCACAAAATAAGTCTACCACTCTTAATCAGATTTCGCAATCCATGTAAACCAGACTATTCTCTGGTTCCTCAGTCAGCGCGTTCACTAAAGATTGAACTAAGGTCTTAAAATCTGATTAAGAACTCTGATTAAGAACTCTCTGTACTCAGATTTCTTAGTCCATGTAAACTCCTAACCTGAGTATTGTCTGTGCATGTGTGAAAATAGACCCGGTAGTCCAAGAATTTATTAAGCAGTGTTTAAAACTCATATTTTGGCTTAGTGGGTTTTATGTGATGTTTCCGTCAAAATTTATGTACGCCATAAAACACGAGGGAGTGCTGTAACGTGTAATATTAGCACTGCTGTGCTGCGGTCATAGTGCCAATATTACATGTTATAGCACGAATCTCGAGTGTATTATTGCAACTATACCACAGTTTCATTATCGCTTTTTATTAAAAGATTTTGAGTTAAAGAGGAGGAAAAAAATACAATCTGTTTGGTTATAAAAACTCTGCGAGTTAAAATAGTTCCATTGCTGCTCTGTTTGTAGCTGCGCTGTTTGGTTTGTAAGCGCTTGGCTTGTAATCGTTGCTAGGTTACCTGTATGTGGCGGAGTAATATATGGAGAGCTTCGGTTACAGTGCATTACCAGCTGATAACAGCACTCATAGAACGTCTCTCAGCCAATCACATCGCAGGGTCTGAACTAACTGTGGTATGAATTATTATAACCTGACTATATTATATTCCTATAACTCTGAGATTTCCTGTTATCTGATTGCCCACAATCATGAAAAACGTGTTAATCAGATTAATCAGACTAACTTTGATAATCTGCAGTAATCAGATTATGAACTTCATGTATAAGCACTCACTTTTAGAAAAGGCCAAGACAGTCTATGAACAAATGCTCTGTCTGGTAATATAAAATAAAGAAATCCCAATATATCAATATATTGATGCATCCATCTCAACAAGCTAATGCTACTCCAACCGCTCGCCATGAAAGACAGTATGTATGCACTCTTCTTTATTGTACAGTTCCCTTTAAAAAGCCTTTCTTTTCACAGATTTGGGCAAATAATGTATGATGATAGTCTTTTTTTTCATGTATGTAGTGTTATTAACAAATCGACTTGACATTTACCCAGTGGTCTGTCTTGTACTTCTTTCAATATGCTTTCATTAAGGTTTTTTATTGGTGTTATTTTTTCTGAGATCCTTATTTCAGAAAGTGCACACATTTGAGTTGAAGGATTTTATGAGTTATGAGATTTGGAGATTTAGTGTCTCCACAGTGGGATGAATCTCTTGATGGATGATGCATCAAGTGCAGAACTTCCCACAGTTAGATGAGGAAGATTTATTACTGAAGCCAAATTGGATTCAGTGATGTGGTAGCGTTCACACTGAGGGACTGTTTTTTTTTTTTTTACGTATAGATACTAGTTAAAATTTCAAATAAAGGGGGTGAATTGTATGATTGTATGGTTTAACAGTGTGGACATTTGATTCAGATCACGCCGGTCAATTAGGCTGCATTCACACAGCAGGGAAAGTGACCCAAATCTAATTAGGCTGGACCAAAATGAAATTGGAAATACCATCGTTTATGGTGAATTAATATTAATAATATTAATATGAATGAATTAGGGTTAACTTATATAGCACCTTTCTAGAAACCTAAGGATGCTTTACAATTGACATGTTTTTACACACAACCATTCATACTCAGCACTCAGTGGCATCCAATAGCACACAGCATACTCTCAACCGGAAACAACCCCGTCCACCTCTAGGACTGCATCGGGCACTACAGCATTTACCCAGGACAGAGTGACAGTCCATATCTGAACACAGTCATACATATATCTTATACACAATTTAGAGTATCCAATTCACCTGATCTCCATGTTTTTGGACTGTGGGAGGAAACTGGAGTCCCCAGATGAAACCTACGCCGACACACCCAGTTTGAAACTTGAACCCAAGACCCCAGTGGTGGGAGGCGAACATGCTAACCACTAAGCCACCGTGCCGCCCGTATCCCGAAATTATTGACATCTGTTACCTCACTAGCTTTACACTGACACCCCTTACTTACAAGAGAATCACATTGATTCTGATGTGGCTGTTGTGTACCGGATTTTAGTGCCACATATGAAATTGGCTCAAATCTGAATGTAAAGTGTTCACACTGTCACACAGATTTTGTCCATTTTTACCTGCTGTGTGAACGTAGGCTTGCACCAAGTTTTAGGTTAAATATACAGCTCATCAAGAGACCACTTCAGTTTCTGAATCAGTTTCTCTGATTTTGTTGTTTATAGGTATATATTTGAGTACAAAGAAAATTGTTTTTTTTATTCTATAAACTACAGACAACATTTCTCCCAAATTCCGAATAAAAATATTGTCATTTAGAGCATTTATTTGCAGAAAATGAGCGATGGCTGAAATAACAAAAAAAATATGCAGAGCTTTCAGACCTCAAATAATTCAAAGAAAATATGAAAAGTTCATATTCATAAAGTTTTAAGAGTCTAGAAATGAATATTTGGTGAAAGAACCCTGGTTTTTAATCACAGTTTTCATGCATCTTGGCATCATGTTCTCCTCCACCAGTCTTACACACTGCTTTTGCTTTACACTCCTGGTGCAAAAAATTTAAGCAGTTCAGTTTGGTTTGATGGCTTGTGATCACCCATCTTTCTCTTGATTATATTCCAGAGGTTTTCACTTTGGTGAAATCAAAGAAACTCATCATTTTTAAGTGGTCTCTTACTTTTTTTTCCAGAGCTGTATTTAGAATCAATTGCACAATCCCACCTGTCATGATGATATACAGCTGAACTTTGCAAGGTGATACAAGGTGATCCAGGACTTGGCTTCCCTTGAGTATTCCCTTTACGATTGGAGGATGCAGGTAGAGTAACTCAAAGCTTATCTAGGCATGGGGTTGAAAGGTCCTCTGGGTTGTACCTTTCAAAACCTGATCATCTGGTGCTTCAGCACATTGCTCAACATGGCACTGAATGACCTTCTGGACCATACCTCCCATCACTTAGCCCAGCATGGAACTGGGAAATTACCTCCAACACTTGTCTCCATGTGAAGTTATATGACCTGGATTGTACCTTCCACCATCCACCTGATCATTGGATGCTTTAGCACTCGGCCCAGCATGGCATGACCTGAACGACCTTCTGGACAACACCTTCCACCACCCCCACCTGAGCGTCTAATGCTCTAGTGTGCCTAGTGCCTTGCACTAAAGGGCAATTCCAGAATTACCTTCTTGAGTGTTCCTCCCATCACTTGATCGCCTGATGCTCCAACACTTCTACTGGACACGATCTTCCAGCCCCTAATTGTATGAAGCTACAGCACTTTGCTCAGCATAGCATGGATGGCCATTTTGAAATGTACCTTCCATCACATGATCATCTGATGCTTAGCCCATCATTGTAGCTAAATGATGACTTAGACCAGGGGTGTCCAAACTTTTTTTGTTGGGGGCCAGAAGGAGAAATATATTTGAAGTCACAAGTCACACTCCATAATAAAACAAATAATGAAATATACCACTTTAAATAATACTTTTTTCCTGATTATTTCATTTACACACCATTTTACTTGACTTACTATCTTCATCTTCATGATGTCTTTTTATAAAAAAAAAAAAAGACGGAGTTTAATATTAAACTCCTTAATTATGGCAACTTTTAGACTCTTTGGCCCGTTTTTCTGCGCTAGAAATGCGCATTCTCTCCGCTTTTAGACTCTTTGGCCTGTTTTTCTGTGCTACAACTGCACACTCTCTCCGCTTTTAGACTCTTTGCCCCGTTTTTCTGCGCTAGAAATGCACACTCTCTCTGCTTTTAGACTCTTTGGCCGGGTTTCTGCGCTAGAAATGCGCACCCTCTCCGCTTTTAGACTCTTTGCCCTGTTTTTCTGCGCTAGAAATACGCTCTCCGCTTTTAGACTCTTTGCCCCGTTTTTCGGCGCTAGAAATGCGCACCCTCTCCGCTTTTAGACTCTTTGCCCCTGTTTCTGCACTAGAAATGCGCACCCTCTCCGCTTTTAGACTCTTTGCCCCGTTTTTCGGCGCTAGAAATGCGCACCCTCTCCTTTTTTTGGACTCTTTGCCCGTGTTTCTGCACTAGAAATGCGCACTCTCTCTGCTTTTAGACTCTTTGCCCCGTTTTTCTGTGCTAAAAATGCGCACCCTCTCCACTTTTAGACTCTTTGGCCCGTGTTTCTGCACTAGAAATGCACACTCTCTCTGCTTTTAGACTCTTTGCCCCGTTTTTCTGTGCTAAAAATGCACACCCTCTCCACTTTTAGACTCTTTGGCCCGTGTTTCTGCACTAGAAATGCGCACTCTCTCCGCTTTTAGACTCTTTGCCCCGTTGTTCTGCGCTAGAAATGCGCACCCTCTCCGCTTTTAGACTTTTTGCCCCGTTTTTCTGTGCTAAAAATGCGCACCCTCTCCACTTTTAGACTCTTCGGCCCGTTTTTCTGCTTTAGAAATGCGCACCCTCTCCACTTTTAGACTCTTCGGCCCGTTTTTCTGTGCTAAAAATGTGCACCCTCTCCGCTTTTAGACTCTTTGCCCTGTTTTTCTGTGCTAAAAATGTGCACCCTCTCCGCTTTTAGACTTTTTGCCCCGTTTTTCTGCGCTAGAAATGCGCACCCTCTCTGCTTTTAGACTCTTTGGCCCGTTTTTCTGTGCTAGAAATGCGCACCCTCTCCGCTTTTAGACTTTTTGCCCTGTTTTTCTGCGCTAGAAATGCGCACCCTCTCTGCTTTTAGACTCTTTGGCCCGTTTCTGACACCTAGCGTTCAAACTTTGAATCTCACATTATAAAAACCTGCTTAACAGCGTGTCAACTGTCTTGGACACTACCTGGACACTACCTCCCGATCAATTTGGTTTCATCTTTTTTTTAAATCAATTTATGAGTTCACTTTATGTCAATGAAGACTAATGAACTAAAGTTAAAGAAATATTCAGAACAAGTGGTTCATTATTATTTTTGATTTAAAGTTTTTTCAGCCTTTTGCTCCATTCCCCCTTATTCAGAGAGGACTCCATAAACAGCTCTGGTGAGTTTTGGACTCGTGGTTCTCTCTTTCTGTGATCTTATTGGCTGTATGAAGCTGTTGCTCCTGACTCCTAGTCGCCGACTGAGTCAGATATTAAACATGTTGAATATTTGCCGGGCGTCTGCGACTCGTCAACGATCAGTCAGCGAAAAGGTCTTTCAAAAGTTTATACTACGCAACAGCACGAGCGTTGAGTGATCCCCGATTTTCCTCCGAGCAGAGTTTTTGTCTGCGATTAACAAAAAACTGTCAGCGACTGAAAAACTGGCCCAAAAACGTGTAGTGTGAACCTGGCATTACCAAGCAGATGTTTTTTTTAGCCAATATACAATATACATAAAATTGATGCAATCGTGTAGTGTGAACTAGGCATAAGACACTCCAACTTCCCTGAGTTTATAGCCAGAAATTAAGTCCAGCCACATCAGCTGCACCAGTAGAAGAACAGGGAGTTCCTTGGATGTCATTTCTGCAGACACTCCAATCCAACAAACCTGCCAGAGATCCCAAAAGGGATTGTCCCATTTTTTTCCCCTCTATAGTCATCGATGATGAATGACATATCCTCTATCGTTTTATTCCAAAGCTCGTTCATCTCCTCACGCAGCGTGACCGCCCAGTGACTGCCGCGTTCGATATGTCCACATCTGCAGGATGGACCACCCTGCCAAGGCTTCCTCGTCTTTGATCTAATGCTGCAAATCTGCTTGTATGGTCCAGGTCTTCTTGCCCAGGCGAGCTGAAATCTTCCAGACTTACAGATGAGTCAGAATCTCCTTCGGGCAGTACTTTCACTTAAGGGACAAATGGAAAAATAGCTTAGACTAGTAGACTATTACTACTGGTCTCGTACTTCTTGTGCTGTTGTGATTTAATATCACATTTTATGGTTCACATCTTGGACTTGAACAACAGCAATTGTTCCTAAAATCTAAAGCTTAAATCGTTCTTGTGATGCCATGTAAAACTTACACAAAAAAGTGAATTCTAAAAGTAAACTACTTCAAAAGAATTCTGCACTGGAGGCTCCTGTTTCCAGAATTTTTTGCCCAGGTTTTGTGGTGCTGTTTGTTCGCTTCACATTGTTCATGCACAGAGAATTGTTGTAAACCACAAGACCCCAAAGGATGCATTTTGCAA
Source organism: Astyanax mexicanus (assembly GCF_023375975.1). Classification (NCBI taxonomy): domain Eukaryota; kingdom Metazoa; phylum Chordata; class Actinopteri; order Characiformes; family Acestrorhamphidae; genus Astyanax; species Astyanax mexicanus. Next base: position 119,145,760 of record NC_064408.1, read on the forward strand.
CAGTTGAGTCCTCGAAATCGTCACAAATGTCTGTTGTATGTCTCAGCTGCATATGAAAATCTTTCACTTACGAAAAAAGCACACTGTAGTGACCAAGAAATGCAATCCATCTCTGCTCCAGCTTATGCCGATCTTACACCAAACATTTTTTTTTAGCAATTTAACTGCCAAACTGACAAATTTCCAGTGTTGGGGTCAAATCACGAGAGTCTTTGCTAGAGTGGAATTGCGGTCTCGTCATCTCAATCGCTCAGTGTAAGGTGGTTAGGATTGAAGGTTTCAGTCAGTCTTTTTCTCGTCCTGCGTTCAGATAAAATCAACCGTGTTTAATATTATTTTAAGTCTTGAGACTTGGCTCAAGTGACGTGAACAATGTCAACAAACAATAGAAGAGCTACGGGAAGCCGCAAGGTTAGCACTGGAAGGTTTTGCGGAACTGGACATGGATAAGACTTAAGCCGAAGGCTCGGAAACAAAGGCTCTCCCATAACAGGGGTCGGCAATTAAGTTAATTTAGGATATTTTCCAAGCCATTACGTGGTGGCCCATCAAAAAAAAAAAATCATTTTTTGAAAAAAAAAAAAATCCAAAAAAAGTGTAATGGGATGGAGTGCTACAGACTAGTAGCTCTCCAGCCCAGAGGGATGTTGAACACAATTACAGAACAGTAGATCTCAAAGCAGGTAAACCCAAGAAGAAAGAAAATATAAATAAATAAACACACCGCTCCTTGCATGGGATCGTCAGGGTGTACTGCTGCCCCGGCTAGTGAATTGGAACAAGGTTAGGGAAAAAACGCCCTTATATAGAGATAGGGAGCCCAAGAACGGGCAGAAACTAAAGTCAAGCCGAGCGTGACAGAAAGACAGGGGAGGTAAGTAAACAAAAGCTCACCAGAGAAGCATTTTATTTATTTTTTTATTTTTCCATTAGCGTTCATTATATTTCAAACTAAATTTACAGACCAGATGTTTCATGCTTGTGGGTCGTCTTAAGCAGACCCCTGTGAAGTTGTGGAGTGCGCAAGAGTGTCTCTTTGACACTAATCTTTTATAGAAAATAAAATAAATATATATATATTTTTATAAATAATCTAAAAGTATATAGTTGCAGTCTTTTAATAGTGACCCAGCTGTGAATAAGCAAAATTTTTGCATGTGACTAAAAAGTCTGTAACTTGTCTTTAGAGTCGGACTATTAACGTCTAGAACCCTACAGAAGGATTTTTCGTCCAAAATCACACCTTGTGTTCTCAGCTTAATTACTCAGGAATCCCTTCACTCATAAACATAATCTATATATGTTTAGAAAGGGCGGATCTTACTCTTTCTAATAGTGATGACATCCTAGTGCAGTAAAGCTAAATCTACCAGAAACCCATTGAGAAAAACACCTAAAAAAGTGAAAAAATCTCCTTCCCCAACCAATATTATTTACCTTTAGTGCTTCAAACATATTTATATGATGTTTCAAACCAAATAATATCAGTAAATAAAGACTCAAAAGTGTCCACAGAAAAAGTGTGAAACTACCTGCTTTACTCAAACTAAAGCTAGGTATGATGTGCGCACTACTTTATATAGTTTTTATTTTACTTGCACATTTTTACTAAGTAGATATTTTGCACTAAACATTTTTATTTATTTAGACTATAAAGTTTACATTTTTGTATATATGTGTTTTCTTGGTGTGTCCTGATTAAAATACTGAAAGGCATAGGCTGCTCTGAGTGTCAGGTTTTTAGTATCTACATGTATCCTAGAGGTGTGATTTTCAAGATAAATAAATCCGCCTGATGCTGTTTCTCCATGTATTTAATCAAAGTAATAATTAATAAGTCATGTAATGAACTCAAATAATCAATATTCTTATGATTTTAACTTATAAACACTCTAGTCTAAACATTTTTGAAAATATATTTTAGGTGTGAATTTATTTAAAGTCTATACCTTTAGAAATAAGTAAAAAAAAAGGGTTCAAAGGGTTAAAAGTCTTTTTATAGTCTTTTGGACGTCGTCTAGCGTATGGTTAGCATTGATAATCGGCTTTAAAACACAGCTAATGAACCTGAAGGTGACTGCGCACCTCCACTTCCTTCCCTCCATCTCCAAACCCCAGCAAGTGTCCGGGTTCCACCTCGCAGTTCTGAACTTGCTGAGAGGGAGTCTTCAGCCGGAGTTAATCAGAAACACTTCAGCTTAAAGCTCCAGCCAGGAATAGTCTCAGTGAAAACAAACAGCAGCCTATCAGCCGTCAGCAAAACAAGCATCATTTCAGACTTCAGCAGCCCGGTCTCGAGTGCGCATCATATTTCCATGCTGCTCTCGAAATCCTCGAGTGCCACTTGGACCAAGTTCAGCTGTTTACTCAACTCCCCAAAGCAACCGTTTCCTTAGCAACAGCGAGAACTATGAAAAAGGCCGTGCATCCGGCAACCGGTGTCTGCCAAAACCCGGTCTCTGGGCACGATCTGAACTGTTCAGAATCGGGCAAAGGTCAGGACAAGTGTTTCCACAGGCGGCGGCGGTGAAGTGTGGCATGCCATGCTAATTTGATCGTTTGTTTGTTTGTTTGTTTGTTTGTCTGTTTATCTGTCTATGTTTTGGCATCCTAGCTGTTATACATGATTCCACTGATGCTAATTATGCTGCGCTGCACCTGAACTCGGATATCAGAGTTTTTAGAGATCCAAGTAGGAAACCCTATTCAGAAAGTCAGGACTCCTACCAACCCTGAGTTCAGAGTCCAAGATGGCTGCCCCGCACATTAACATTACCCAGATAGCATGAAGAATCAGCCTGAGTAAGGCTGAGACTTATCTTTAGCCATCGCTTAGGGCAATTCCTGTATTATACTCTGTAACCAGGGTGTTTTCACATATAGGTTGGGCTGATTTCCATATTATACTCTGCAACCAAGGTGTTTGCACATATGGCTCAGGCCGATTTACGTATTATACTCTGCAACCGGGGTGTTGGCACACATGGTTTGGGCCAGTTATCACATTGTACTTGGCAACCAGGGTTTAATGCATATGGCTCAGGCCAATTTCCGTATTATAATCTGCAACCAGGGTTTTGACACATATGGCTTGGGACATTTCTCTCATTATACTCTGCAACCAAGGGGTTTGCATATGTGATTTGGGCCAAATTCCATTATATACTCTGCAACTGCTGTGTTGACACATGCAGTTTTGGCTGATTATCACATTGTACTTGGTACCAGGGTTTAATGCATGTGGTTCAGGCTGATTCCTGTATTATACTCTGCAACCAAGGTGTTGGCACATGTAGTTCGGGTCGAATTCTGTATTATACTCTGCAACTGCAGTTTTGGCGCCCACAGTTTGGGCCAGATATCACATCGTACTTGGCAACCAGGGTTTAAGTGCATGCAGCGTGGGCCAATTCCCGTTGGCACGTGTTTTATACTCTGCAACACACAGTTTGAGCCGATCGTGACATTATAGTCGTTCCTGTATGCTACTCTTTACATTCACACTTGCCATGTTGGTCATTGCCATGTGGTGTCCATTGAAAAACAGAGTACAAAGAGAATAATAAATAAAGTATGTAGAGAAACAGATACAGGACTGCAATCTGTAACTATTATAGAACTACAAAGTGTGAAAAGTACTCCCTTACATTACTCTACATGTATCTGTACTGTAGGTAGAAGTATAGATAGTAGGGTTTAAAATACTTCTGTAGAAGTTGAAGAATCAACTCAAGCTTTTTACTCTTTAAGTAAAAGTGTTTTAAAAAGTACTGCTTTTAAAACTACTTCAAGTATAAAAGTAAAAGTAATGTAAGGAGAAAAAATAAGGCCAATAAAGTCAAACAAAAGCTAATAAAGTCCTATAGTGCACTACCCCCACTCACTAAAACACATTTTTCTAAAAGTCATAATGACTATAATGTTCTATTATTAAAATGTTAATGTTGATAATATAGTTTGGGATTTGGCACTAGGCTGTCCACTAGTGTTTTAACTGCATATATGCTGATTGTAAATTAATGTATTTTAGTAGAATAATATAAATATATTAAAGTTAGAGTTTAGTTGGACTGGAGTTTATCTGGAGTTCTCTTGAGTCTCTGCACGGATCATCTTCATACTAGACTACAAACGTCTGCTATGATCTTGCTGGAGTGTGTGTGTGTGTGTGTGGGGGGGGTTGGGGTTTGGGATTGGGATTTTATTGAACGATATAATGAAAGCTAAAAATGAAACAGTAACAGTGTAACGAGGCTATTTTTAAAATGTAAGGAGTAGAAAGTTCAGATAATTGTGTGAAAATGTAGGAAGTAGAAGTAAAAAAAGAACTTACTCCAGTAAATTATAGATAACCAACATTTCTACTTAAGTAAGGTAATTAAGTATTTGTACTTAATTACTTGAAACCTCTGCATAGTGTCAGCGTTAGAAACTGTGCCTGTGTTAGAGACTTTTGTCTGTGTACAGCTGTGCACTGTCCAGCAGATGGCATTGCTGTGCTTTAGTTGAATATGGAGATTCACAACTAACCTGAGCTTGGGTTCCCAAAAGCATTTTAATGTAAGAATCAGTTTAACTAGGAGAGAGAGAGTGTTTATTGTGATGCTCTCACAACCATTTAGTAATAGTCTGAGTGTCATATGCTCTCGGACCTTGGAAGAGCCTTCTAAAGAAAACATTCAGCCTCTTGTCTGGTATTGCCAGGAGATCTAAAGGAATTAAAGGAGATCTCTGGTGTAAAATGGACTTTCGTTGTAGTAAAACATGATAAAAAGTTCTTACCTTTGATGGATAGCACACCTCCGTTCTCCCACAGCGTTCAGACATCCAGAAATTTTAACATTTTGTCCAAACACCCTTCAGACTGAGTGACAAAATCACTTTTTCCACTGTTATCCAGCTCAAAGTAGCTCCACATCTCCTTGCCAGACTTCTTCTGAGAGAGGGATCTGTACCTATCCTATACTGTCCGTGGCAAATCAGCAGATGAGGAAGGTGTAAGTACTTTTAAATAGTGAGTTTTGTGCTTCTATCACAGTTAAGCATTAACTAGCATATTTGTGTTTTGACATTTAGCGCAAGCTAACACTAACTTGTGGTAAACACTGAGCGTAAACATGGGGGTGTGACTAGAAACAGCTTATTTGCATAAAAGTGACAGAGCCCATTAAACGGCTTATTCTGAAAAGAACTGAAACTGGTAAGAATAGAGCTGGTGATATTATCTTTATCTTCATGATCTTTAAGAACTTTATGATCATGTTTAGTATAGCTCATAGACTCATAGACTTATAACTTGTGTAGAATGTGGTATATATGTTCCATTTTAAGTTTCAAGTAATTAATATGTTAAAGAAAAGGTTACTGCTGTTCATGTTCGAATCCTGTTCATGCAGCTTGCCATCAGCTGCCAGAGCCCTGAGAGAGCACAATTGGCCTTGCTCTTTTTGGGTGGGTACAGTAGATGGTGCTCTTTTGCCATATCACTCTAAAGGGTGATGTGGATCAGCAAAAGGCTGCGTCTGTGAGCTGCTGTATCAGAACCGAGTCACTGCGCTTTCCTCCGAGTGTTAGTGCTGTGATGCTACTCGAAAGAGGCTTGTGTTAGTCTTCACCCTCCTGGTGTGTTGGGGCATTGCTAGTGATAGGGGGAGTCCTAATAAGTGAGTTGGGTAATTGGCCATGTAAATTAGGGAGAAAATAGGATAAAATTAGAAATAAAATTATATATATAAAAAAAGAAATAAAAGGTTACTAGCAATTAATGATGATGAGTTAAATAAGTAATAATCGGGTGAAATTGGAGTAACAAGGGGAAACAATCACCTACAATAAAATGCAAACTAAACTCAGTTTAACCATATGATTAAAACCACCTACCGAGGCTGAAGGTGTCCTCTGGTATCTCCATTTCCCATAATTCACGTCACCCTGCCATGAGCATCAGGACTGTTCTGGGTTAAAATAATGACGTGAGGAATGTCTGGGGAAGCTGTTCATTTATATCGTTTAGGGAAGTGTTGACAAATATGACAAAGTGCTGTGAGGCGTTCATCAAGGCCAGTGGAGGACCTTCACAATACTGAATTATCTGTCAGAAGATGTTGGGACTGCCAGTGTGAAGTAGAGTGTAGGTGAATTTTGCTATGTTAAATTGCCCCTAGATGTGAGTGTACAAGTGAATGGCTGGTACCCTGTGAGTCAAACACCATGGAAACCATCTAGCAACCATCTGTTATGCCATAGAAACAACCTAGCAACACTTAAGCAACCATCTAGCTACCACTGAGCAACACCATAGCAACCACCTGAAATATCACACCTTGCAACCCCCTAGTTTTGACCTAGCAACACTATAAAAAAACAATTAGCAACTGCCTGGAAAATCATAGCAACTACCTGGAAGCACTACGGCAAATATCTTGCAATCACTTAGCAACACCATATCAACCCCATGGAAAACTATAGCAACCACTTAGCAACATCATAGCAACCACATGGGATACCGCAGCAATCAGCCTCCTGAAAAACATAAGCAATCCACTAGTATGTCAACGCTACCACTTAGGATACCTCAGGAACCACTCAACAACTACTAAGCAACATTATAGAAACCCCCTGGTCCTACCCCAGGAGCCACGCAGCAACATCATAGCAACACCCTTGCATACCATAACAACCATCCAAGATAATGTAGAAACCAGCAGGAAAAAAATAAATCAACCCCCTGGAAAATGATAGCAACCAGCTGAAATATTAAAGCAAACATTTAGTAACACCATAAGAACCACTTGGGGTACCATAGAAACTATCCATGATAACTAAGAAACCACCAGGGAACACCATATCAACCTCATGGAAAATGTTAGCAATTAGCTGAAATATCACAGCAACCACTTAGCAACACCATAGTAAGCACCTGGAATACCATAGAAACTGTCCACATTACCATAGAAACCAGCAGGAAAAAACAAATAATAATAATAAATAAAATAAATAAATCCCCTGGAAAACAATAGCAACCAGCTGAAATATTACAGCAACACCATAGCAACCACCGTGGATACCATTGCAACCATTTAGGATAATGTAGATAATACATAAAATATATAATATATAAAAATATATTAAAACCCTCTGAAAAACAGCAATCAGCTGGTGTATCAACGCTACCACTTAGGATACCACAGGAACCACTTCACAACTGCTTAGCAACATCATAGCAACCACCTGGGGTACCCCAGCAGCCACCTAACAACCACCTAGCAACTTCATAGCAACCATCTGTCAAGTCATCGAATAACTCCATATCAAGCACCTGGCATACCACAGCAACCGCCTAGTAACCGCTTAGAAACACAATAGCATCAGCCTACTGACTGTCTGGAAGTGGAGTCCTCTGTTCACTGCAGCTGTCGCGCTCAGTTTGCTCACTAGATCCTCAGAAACAGATTAATGTGAAGATACTTTGTGACACAGCAGCTGTAAAAATCCCTCTTATTGCATTTGGATTGAGCTGAATTGAATAATTGTCTGAGTTATTTTGGAGTAAAACAGGAAAATAGCTTCTGAAGTGCGAAGATTTTTCTTTGGAGTAATTCGTATTACAGATACGAAACTGGGGCGGCTTGACATTTAAAAAAAAAAATCATATTAGTGAATTCACTTGGCACCGATCTCACGAAATGAATCTACCTTACAGATCGTATTAAGTCTTTCTGAAGCAGCAGAGTGAGCACAGTAGTGAAATAATAAATGGAGGAACGTCACTTTAAAGGTTTACGGTTATCAGACGTTAACAGGTGCTGTAAGGGTTCTGACGTCTCGCCGCTGCAGCAGGAGGCCTTCAGACTGAATCAGCACTTTTTAATATAAGAGGTGAAAATTACTCCCAGGCTTTTGGTGGGCGGCCTAATCGAAATCAATGCTCATGTAAATTGGACGTGACCTGATTTTCATGGGTCGATACAACATATTCCTGTACAAGGCTCTGTTTTTTATCTCATTATAGGTGTGAGGAGCCTAAACCTGTACTCCAGTATAAAAACTGCTAATATAAAACTGAATTACAACAAAGCATCAGGTCCAAAACCTCCTTAAGAACTCATAAAAGCTCTTGGGAGTACAACTTTTATATATTGATATGTTTTTTATATTTGTTGTATAATACTAAACTTGGGTTTAAAATTAAGTATTGGGCAAAGTTTAAATGGAAAAAAAACTCTATATAATTGGTGAACAAAATTTTGTTTCTGTTATTTTGGCGACAGGGCTACCTTTAGATCTCCAGCCTTAGCTGCAGATACCAGGCTTAGCTATGTCTCTGTAGGTTTAGTTTTAGCTTTAGCTGTCCAGTCTTAGCTGCAACTTCCAGGTTTAGCTTCAGCACTAGGTTTAGTTTTAGCTTTAGCACTCCAGGTTTAACCTTAGCTACCCAGCCATAGCTGCAGCTTCTAGTCTTAAATTTAGCTCTCCTGGTTAATTCAGGCTTTCAGTTAACAGCTGTGCTGAACTCGTCAAGAGTTAATTACTTGAATTTCTTGTCTCTTAATGTGTTTGAGAACATCAGTTGTAATTTTTCTTTATTGTAATATAAAACAGGTAATTTACGGGAAAATATGTGAAGACGGGGGGAAAAAAGGGTAAAATACGGTAGTTTCCAGGCCAAAGCGAGTATGACTTTCACACATACACTTACAAAAAAAAATTGACAAAAGTGTACTTTGGGCCGTAAAAGCCAAACGTACAGGTGCTCCAGCCCCCCCCTGCACCCACACGTGCCTGAACTTTAGCTATTTAGGTTTAGTATTAACTCTCCAACATTAGCTGCAGGTAGCAGGCTCAGCCTTAGCACTCTAGGTTTAGGTTTAGCACTCCAGATTTAACCTTAGCTCTCCAGCCTTGGCTGCAGCTTTCAGGCTTAGCTTTAGCTCTCTAGGTTTCATTTTAGCTATAGCTCTCCAGCCTTGGTGGTAGCTTCCAGGCTTACCTTTAGCTTTCTAGGTTAAAGTTTTGCTTGAGCACTCCAGATTTTACCTTAGCTCTCCAGCATTAGCTGCAGTTACCAGGCTTAAATGTATCTCTGTGTTTAGTTATAGCTTTAGCTATCCAGCCTTGTCTGTAGCTTCCAGGCTTCTAGGTTTAACCTTAGCTATCCAGCATTAGTTGCAGTTACCAGTCTAAGCTTTAGCTCTCTAGGTTTAGGTTTAGCGCTCCAGATTTAACCTTAGCCCTCCAGCCTTGGCTGCAGCTTCCAGGCTTAGCTTTAGCTCTCTAGGTTTCTAGGTGTTGCTTTAGCACTCCAGATTTAACCTTAGCTCTCCAGCATTAGCTGCAGTAACCAGGCTTAAATTTAGCTCTCTAGGTTTAGTTTTAGCTTTAGCTGTCCAGTCTTAGCTGCAACTTCCAGGTTTAGCATTAGCCCTAGGTTTAGTTTTAGCTTTAGCACTCCAGGTTTAACCTTAGCTACCCAGCCATAGCTGCAGCTTCTAGCTTCCAGGCCTCTAGGTTTAACCTTATCTATTCAACCAGTCTAAGCTTTAGCTTTCTAGGTTTAGTTTTAGCTTTTCAGCCCTAGCTGCAGGTACCAGGCTTAATTTTAGCTCTCTAGGTTTAGTGTTAGCTTTAGCACTCTAGATTTAACCTTAGCTCTCCAGTCTTAGCTGCAGCTTCCAGGCTTATCTTTAGCTCTCTAGGTTTAGTTTTAGCTCTCCAGATTTAACCTTAGCTCTTTAGCCTTAGCTGCAGCTACCAGGCTTACCTTTAGCTCTCTAGGTTTAGTGTTAGCTTTAGCACTCTATATTGAACCATAGCTCTCTATCTCAGCTGCAGCTACCAGGCTTAGCTTTACCTTTGCTGCCTATTTTGCACATCCACACCCCATGGAAGCTTGTCCACAGATAGAAGTTGGAAAGAAGTATGTGTGTAACTGATTAATGAGACACTAATAATTTTATATTTTAGTTTCTTCAAAGACGCACTTCTTGCTTAGACAGAGACAGCTTTGCATATCTTGGCTGCATTTCTCAGTCAGCTTTATGAGGTAGAGTCACCTGGAATTTAGGCTTTCAGTTAACAGCTGTGCTGAACTCATCAAGAGTTAATTACTTGAATTTCTTGTCTCTTAATAAAGTGTTTGAGGGCATCAGTAACGTGTCTATATTATGGCAAGAACTACTCAACTAAGTAAAAAAAGAGAAGTAAAGCTAAGATGAAACTGGCACTCATCAAGACTGGCTGAAGAAAGGAAGAGCAAGCGTTTCCTCTGTTGTACAGGATACGTTAATGAGAGTTACCAGCCGCAGAAACCACAAGTTAACAGCTTAAACCCAGATAAGATCATCTAAATGCTTCTTCACAGAGTGGTTTTTGCTTTGTTTAACATTTTTAAGTTACTATGTGATTCCTTATGTTCCTTCATAGTCTAGATGACTACTGGACTACGATTTCCATGATACAGGGCCTGCAGTAGATGCTAGTCTTGTCTTTTTTGGAATTAGATTGGGCGTGGTAGAGAACCTTCACTATACTGATGCAATTCTTTTGGACTGTCAGTGTAAATCAATGACAATATGGTATTCTATCCGTACTACACCGCCATAGCCTGGACCCACACCTAGATCCCGCTGATGCTAATATTATTTTGTGTGTGTGTGTGTGTGTGTTTGTGATTTTATGACCAAAAAAAAACAGGCCAGACTGTGTGGCGTTATCGTCTCGGATCTGCCGGGTCTCCAGCACGCTTCGCTTGTCCCACCTGTCACCTGGAGTCCTGAGATGACACGGCGCTGACAGGCCCATTAAGATGATAACTCTGCTCCTGCATTCATTACTGTCACTCCTGAGTCACTGTGGAGAAAAAAAAGCCGGGGAGATGGTGCTGTCCGTCCCAGGCAGAGGTCTGGACACCGGGTCAATAGCAGCGCTGGGTGATGTACCGAACGCTCAGTGCTTTTTTAATACGGCAGCATTCATTTTTCTGTAATAATTTAATGTTTTTTTAAATATACTTTTTAATATACTTAATATATAGCAATCGATTCCTAGATTACTAGAGAACACTAATACATGGTGCATTCTTGGGGTATAAAATAGTCCAACACATAGACTGCATATAGCTGGACAGAGCATCGTCTCTCAAAAGTGAAGTCACCACAGGTCGGGCGCCCCCTGCTGTTCGGCTGCAGAAAGCTGTGTAACCCCACCCATCCCCATAGGTTTCAATGGCAAAACAGAACAACTTTCAATCACGTTTTTTTCCAATATACTGTAATTCTACCTCCATTATTTAAATGCAGCAGCTAGTGTAACCTCTGCTTATATTGTTACATTTTATATCCCCACAGAATTCGTTTTTTAAAACGTTATTCAGCTCTATTTAAAGAGGTGTGGTTATTGTAAAAGGGCTGGTTATGGGCGGGACCAATAACAGACCGTCAGCTCTGCTCCGCCCCGCTCTGCAGCCTGTGACCTCGAGGCAGCCCTCAGGGGCGGGGTTATTTAAATGAGTAGGCTGTGTCTCCACAGTCTTTCTCCCTCCTCTGGTCTCTACTGCGCAGACTCGGGAAGATTTTGGCTTCATTTTCATTGAATGAATGGGAACGGCGACACGACGTCCATCTTTTTTTACAGTCTCTGGTCCAACATGAACGGGATCATATAAAGCAAAAAAAATCAGAGTTTATAAATGTCTGATCAGTTTAAAACTGATATATGTACTTATGTCCTCAAAATAGAACTATGTTAAATGTTTGTGTACAGCAGACATCACTTTTTTTTATTTGAACTCCAGTTATAAACCTTTTAGAAATGCTGTACCTGTATGTCCAGGTTCAGCTCGACGACCAATCAGCTCACAGTAGCAGTAATGCTAGTGCTTTACAGTGTACACTTTTTTAGCTTTTAGCTCCATTCACCTCTATTCATAGAGGACTTACTCACAGTCTCCCTCTAGAGTTTAATCAACTATTTGATATAACAGGGGGAATGGTAGGGTGATCAGACTCTCCATAAGCAGCTCTGATGTGTTTTGGACCTGTGGTTCTTTTTTTCTGTTATCTCATTGGCTGTATGAAGCCACTGCTCCTGACTCCTAGTCGCTGACTGAGTCAGATATTAAACATGTTGAATTTTTGAGGGGCTCCTGGGACTCGTCAGAGATCAGTCATCACATCTTTTAATAGTTCACACTACACGACAGCGTGAGTGCCGAGTGATCCCCGATTTGCCTGGCGAGTAGAGTTTTTGTTGGCAATCAATGAAAAACTGTCAGCGACTGAAAAACAAGAGCAAAATCGTGTAGGGTGAACCTGGCACAAGTCTTAAGATTTCTAATTGGCACAGAGCCACACAAGTGGTGGTTTTCGTCAAAACTTAAAAGTTTGACTTGGCCTCAAAACTCAAAAATGTAGTGCAGTAAGTTTGAAGTTTTTACAGCTCAGTTTCTAGGCAGCTAAAAACCAATTGAGACAGTGGTAGGAGTTAAGTACTCTGCACATATCCATGTGCCCACTGCTGCAAGGTATTCTGTTCAGCTCAGCAGGTAATTATAGAGCCCTCCACGCTCTGAGTGAGGTGTGTAAGCTAATACCTTGAGAAGAAAGTGGAAGCAAAGTAAAATGCAAAGTAACTTAGAACCAGAGAAGCCATTAATGAATGAGATCATCACAGTTAAATAATAATATGGTCTTACATGGAAAAAGAGCAGAACCATCTGAAGCCTGGGTTTACGACTGGACGTCTGGGAGGATTCGGTTTAATAAGCTGTGTTGTGTTTCTCCCCTCCCTCGGGCTAATCTTAAATATGTTTATGTGGAATGGCTTTAAGTATGCCGTTGGTTGCTATGAACTATGCTATGAAAACATACAGAAACAAAATATCGTACCAGTTTCCTGGAAAGCACTGCCTTATACTGTAGCTCTACATATACAGACTTGCTGATGCCTATAACACTATTTTTACAGTTCTACCCTATTTTGCACTAGTAGTTCATTCACTAGTCCATTCATCTACTGTTTACAAATCTTTTGCACTGCTAAATTTAATTTAAATTATTATATAACTGTTTATTTGCACTTTCTGTATGGCTGACATCAGTTATCCTCACATTATGCACAACAACTGGTGTTCACTGTCTATTGTTCAACTGCACTACCTCCATTCTACATTACACACACACTAAAGACTGTAGTTTTATACTTTTTATTTTATTTTTTCTTTTATTGTATTTATATGTATCGTTATATCTTATCTTTTTGTAACTTTGTGTAATATACATACCTGCTGCTGGATGTGTAGAATTTCCCCTCGGGGATCAATAAAATATCTATCTATCTATCTATCTATCTATCTATCTATCTATCTATCTATCTATCTATCTATCTATCTATCTATCTATCTATCTATCTATCTATCTGTCTGTCTGTCTGTCTGTCTGTCTGTCTGTCTGTCTGTCTGTCTGTCCCTTACAAAACTATCTATCTATCTGTCTGTCTGTCTATCTATCTATCTATCTATCTATCTATCTATCTATCTATCTATCTATCTATCTATCTATCCCTTACAAAACTATCTATCTATCTATCTATCTATCTATCTATCTATCTATCTATCTATCTATCTATCTATCCCTTACAAAACTATCTATCTATCTATCTATCTATCTATCTATCTATCTATCTATCTATCTATCTATCTATCTATCTATCTATCTATCTATCTATCCCTTACAAAACTATCTATCTATCTGTCTGTCTGTCTGTCTGTCTATCTATCTATCTATCTATCTATCTATCTATCTATCTATCTATCTATCTATCTATCTATCTATCTATCTATCTATCTATCTATCCCTTACAAATCTATCTATCTATCTATCTATCTATCTATCTATCTATCTATCTGTCTGTCTGTCTGTCTGTCTGTCTGTCTGTCTGTCTGTCTGTCTGTCTATCTATCTATCTATCTATCTATCTATCTATCTATCTATCTATCTATCCCTTACAAAACTATCTATCTATCTATCTATCTATCTATCTATCTATCTATCTATCTATCTATCTATCTATCTATCTATCTATCCCTTACAAAACTATCTATCTATCTATCTATCTATCTATCTATCTATCTATCTATCTATCTATCTATCTATCCCTTACAAAACTATCTATCTATCTATCTATCTATCTATCTATCTATCTATCTATCTATCTATCTATCTATCTATCCCTTACAAAACTATCTATCTATCTATCTATCTATCTATCTATCTATCTATCTATCTATCTATCTGTCTATCTGTCTGTCTATCTATCTATCTATCTATCTATCTATCTATCTATCTATCTATCTATCTATCTGTCTATCCCTTACAAAACTATCTATCTATCTATCTATCTATCTATCTATCTATCTATCTATCTATCTATCTATCCGTTACAAAACTATCTATCTATCTATCCTTTACAAAACTATCTATCTATCTATCTATCTATCTATCTATCTATCTATCTATCTATCTGTCTGTCTGTCTGTCTGTCTGTCTGTCCGTCTGTCTATCTATCTATGTATCTATCTGTCTATCCCTTACAAAACTATCTATCTATCTATCTATCTATCTATCTATCTATCTATCTATCTATCTATCTATCCCTTACAAAACTATCTATCTATCTATCTATCTATCTATCTATCTATCTATCTATCTATCTATCTATCTATCTATCTATCTATCTATCTATCCGTTACAAAACTATCTATCTATCTATCCTTTACAAAACTAACTATCTATCTATCTATCTATCTATCTATCTATCTATCTATCTATCTATCTATCCCTTACAAAACTATCTATCTATCTATCTATCTATCTATCTATCTATCTATCTATCTATCTATCTATCTATCTATCTATCCCTTACAATACTATCTATCTATCTATCTATCTATCTATCTATCTATCTATCTATCTATCTATCTATCTATCTATCCCTTACAAAACTATCTATCTAAAAAGTCAAAGTCAAAGTGGTTTTTATCGTCATTTCAGCTATATACAGAGTACACAGTGAAGCGAAACAACGTTCCTCCAAGGACCATGGTGCACATAAACACAGTGTATACAGAACAATAGTGCAACAGTGCAAAAGTGCAGACAGACAATACAACACAATACAGACAAAGAATAATAAATAACAAGACAGTGTGCAAATTTTGCAGTGTGCAAAAAAGACCAGGTGAGGTAGTAATTACTCTATTACACAGTGTGCAATAGAGTCCAGTGAGGTAGTAGGGTTTTTAGTGCTTTCCATTTTCTGGGGTAAGTGGGGTAAGAGTGTGTGTGCATGTACAGAAAAACCATCAGTTCAGTCTCTGCAGTTAAGGAGTCTGATGGCTTGGGGGTAGAAGCTGTTGCAGAATCTGGTGGTGCTGGACCGGATGCTGCGGTACCTTCTTCCCGAAGGCAGGAGGGAGAACAGTTCGTGTGAGGGATGAGTGGGGTCATTCACAATGCTGGTTGCTTTGCGGATGCTGCGGGTGGTGTAAATGTCCGTGATGGAGGGGAGAGAGACGCCGATGATCCTCTCAGCTGTCCTCACAATACGCTGGAGGGTCTTGCGGTCAGAGACGGTGCAGGTCCCAAACCAGGCAGTGATGCAGCTGCTTAGGATGCTCTCAATGGTCCCTCTATAGAAGAGTGTGAGGATGGGTGGAGGGAGACGGGCCTTTCTCAGCTTCCGGAGGAAGTAGAGACGCTGCTGGGCTTTCTTGGCTGTAGAGCTGGTGTTCAGGGTCCAGGTGAGGTTATCTGCTAAGTGGACACGAAGGAACTTGGTGCTCTTAACAATCTCCACAGAGGACCCGTCGATGTTGAGTGGAGAGTGGGTGTGTTGTGCTCTCCTGAAGTCAACAACCATTTCCTTTGTCTTGTCCACATTCAGGTGAAGGTTGTTGACTGTACACCAGTCTGTCAGCCGCTGCACCTCCTCTCTGACTCGTCGCCTTTGGTGATGAGACCCAGCACGGTTGTTTCATCGGCGAACTTGATAAAGCTGTTAGAACTGTGTTTTGCAGCACAGTCATGAGTCAGCAGGGTGAACAGCAGAGGACTCAGGACACTGCCCGGGGGGCCCCCGTGTTCAGTGTGATGGTGCTGGAGGTGCTGCCCCCGAACCGGACTGACTGGGGTCTACCTGTCAGAAAGTCCAGGATCCAGTTGCAGAGGGGGGTGTTGAGGCGAGTGAGCTTAGCTTCCTGGTGAGGTTCTGTGGGATGATGGTGTTGAATGCTGAACTGAAGTCTATAAACAGCATTCTGACGTTAGTGTCCTTCTTCTCCAGGTGGGTGAGGGAGAGGAAGGGTGGTGGTGATGGCATCGTCCGTGGAGCGATTGGGACGATACGCAAACTGCAGGGGGTCCAGTGAAGAGGGCAGTTGTGTCTTGATGTTCCTCATGACTAGCCTTTCGAAGCACTTCATGATGATGGGTGTAAGTGCAACGGGACGGTAGTCATTGAGGCAGGACACTGTGGACTTCTTCGGCACGGGGACGATGGTGGTGGACTTGAGGCACGTTGGGACAGTGGCGCTGCACAGGGAGATGTTGAAGATGTCCGTGAGAACATCTGTCAGCTGGTCTGCGCACTCCCTGAGCACTCTGCCGGGGATGTTGTCTGGTCCTGCAGCTTTTCGTGGGTTGACTCTGCGCAGAGTGTTCCTCACATCCACTGCAGTCAGGCACAACACCTGCTCGTCCGGCTTGGGCATGGTCTTTCTCGCCATCGTGTTGTTTTGTGCCTCAAACCGTGCATAAAAGTTGTTTAGGGCATCAGGGAGGGAGGCATCACGTTCACAGGACGGTGGCATTGTCCTGTAGTTGGTGATTGCCTGGATGCCCTGCCACATACGCCGCGCGTCACCCGTGTCCTTGAAGTGGCTGTGGATTCTCTGGGCGTGTGTGCGCTTTGCCACTCTGATAGCTCTTGACAGGTCGGCTCTCGCTTTCCTCAGGGCCACCTTGTCACCCACTCTGAAGGCGGAGTCACGGGTCCTCAGCAGCGCACGTACCTCAGCAGTCATCCAAGGCTTCTGGTTTGGGCCTGTGGTGATGGTCTTGGAGACAGTGACATCATCAATACACTTGCTGATGTAGCCAGTGACTAATGCTGCATACTCCTCCAAATCAACAGAATCGCCTTCAGTAGCAGCCTCCCTAAACATGTCCCATGCAGTGCACTCAAAACAGTCCTGAAGGGCAGAGATGGAGCCTGCCGGCCAGGTTTTCACCTGCTTCTGAACTGGTCTGGAGCGTCTGATGAGTGGTGTGTATGTTGGAGTCAGCCACACACACATGTGATCCGAGAAAGCGAGGTGGGGGCGGGGCTCCGCCCGGTACGCGCTGGGGATGTTTGTGTAAACAAGATCCAACGGGCTCGCTCCTCTCGTTGCAAAGTTCACATGTTGGTGGAATTTAGGGAGCACTGACTTGAGATTTGCGTGGTTGAAATCTCCGGCGATAATAAACAGTCTGTCTGGGTGTTTGTTCTGCAGATCGCTGATAGACCGAGCCTCTTTAGCACTCCCGTACTAAATAAAAAGGTCTGCACTTGACTATCAGGAACTCCACCAGCGGAGAGCAGTGTTTGGCGACAGTCACAGCGTTGTTACACCATTCCGTGTTGATGTAAACACACACGCCTCTGAACGCGGTTAGCTCGGCTAGCTGAATGGCGCTGTCCGGAATGTTGTCGTTCAGCCACGATTCCACAAAAACCAAAGCACAGCAGTCTCTGAACTCACGCTGGGTTGTTCGCTGGAGTCGGATGTAGTCCAGTTTATTGTCAAGGGAACAGACATTTGCCAGAAAAAGCGATGGTATAGCCGGCCGGCTAGGACTAGCCTTTAGCCTCGCGCGGATCCCGGCTCTCTTTCCGCGCTTACGCTCGCATCGCTTGCGATGGCACTTCCGCTGGGCTCCGGCGTCAGGAAACACCGCGGGCTGGCGGCCTGGGTCTCTTAGCAGGCTAAGCTCAAGTAGCGTCTGCAGAACCTCGTCCGGTAGCGTGTTTTCTGGCTGATTTCTCCACTGTAGCAGGGTCTGGCGGTGGTAGAACATGTGCACGGGTGTTCCGATGCACATATTTGCAGGAAATAAACGGAAAAAACGACAAATAGTAACACAAAAGCACCATTTAACGGACCCGGAGCGGCCGCTGCGTGTTAACGCGCCGCCATCTTGGGTGGGTCACCACATAATCCAACTCTAACAACTTTTATGGAGATTTGGATTTCATTTTCCAGCAGGAAAGCAGTGCTGATTCAAATAATTTATTTCTTATCGGATCTGCTGTTTTAAATGGATGAGTATTTAGCCTGTAAGCACACAGCTCCTCCAGTGTGCCAACCCATATAATGACTGTTTAGTCCAGAACCCTGATCTGAACCTACAGTATTTATGAGTGTTTCAGAGCAGTGAGCTTTGCACAGAGCTATTAGCAAGCCCTTCATCAGGCCCATGTGTTCTGTGCTCAGTTTTGTTTCATTTTATGCCAAATTGAAGGCCAAAATGAAAATGTTGGCTTCTGGACTGAATCACCAGCCAATAAAGTTCAATACTTGGAGGTTTATTCCATCCAGGCCTAATCTGAGTGAAGAAAACTGGCCCGGGAACGACAAACACAAATGACCTCTTGGAAAGCTAGTGAGTTTGAGCTAGTGAAAAAAAAAGTAGATTAAAGTATACTAAGCCAAAGATCTACTAAGACAAAAATAAACACCGAATACTTGTTTTTCATTGGACAGCTACGATACATATTACGTATATGAACTATAATTGATATTTATCTAAATGTTTACTACATATATGTAAATATGGTATATGTTTTTCCCTAGCATTCAAAAATATATATGGACCATATATTATGCATATGTGTGTAATATACAATGCTTACATATATGAAACATACATAATGTTATGATCTATTTTGTGTTTCTCAGATTTTTGAACGAAATTGAAAAACTTCTAAACTCAGCAGAGTGAAGCATGAAATGCTGTAAGAATTTCCGGGAAAATCCCTCTGACAACTTTTATAGAGAGATGGGGATTTCATTTTCCAGCAGGACTTAGCACACTGCCAAAAGTACCAATTGGTCTTATATAATATTCACATTTTCTGAGATACTGATTTGGGGGGATTTCATTGGCTGTAAGCCGTAATCATCAACAATAAAATAAAGTAATAAACGCTTAAAATAGATCACACTGGGTTTAATACATTTATATAATATATAAAGTGTTTCAAATTTTGAACTGAGTTACTGAAACTGATGAATACTTGGCCAGTGTGCTCATGGCAAGGTAATAAATTATTGTTGGAGTTGTAGTGAGGCCTGATATTATTGGGTGAATTGTCTCATGCAATGCAAAGTGTTCTACAGCTTTAATGGGAGCTTGGCAAAAGTCATGGGACACCCAAATGTCAGCGAGATACCACCAAGAAGGACCAACCACATCCAACAGGATTAACTGTGGACGCTGTAAGAGGAAGCTGTATGAAAGGGATGTTCGGGTGCTAACCCGGATTGTATCCAAAAAACACGGCTGCACATATCACAACAGATTAAAGGTGATTTGCTGTGCTAAAATGTCTTTTCTTGCAGTGTGATGAGGGCTAACGGGCCACATAGGCTGTATAAATCACTATAAATCACAATAAATCACTCATTTTTACAGGTGTTTAAAGAAAAGAACGGCGTGAACAATCCCAGAGCTGGATTAAATAAATTCTCGTCCGGGCTCGTTTATTTAGCGCGTAATTGATACGGGTGGTCTTCCACCGGCGATAGCTCCCTTGATTTAAACCAGGCCCGACTCTGTAGTTCGGTAAACGCACGCTACATTACCTCCGAGTCAACCTGAAATTAAATCTTTTCACGCAGATATTTAATTACCTTCCTCGGAGCGTGCAGTCAATTCCTCCCCGGACTTAAACGGCTCCTTCACGTCCGCGGCTCAGATCATCGCTATTTTTCTCGCTTAAAAGTAAACTTCGGCGCACGTATTAGGCCCCGTAATTGTCGGCGGGCGCGTCAGGTGTGGCACTTTAATGGATAACGACAGTCATTAGGAGTGCGCCGATATTTCAAATCCTGATTAAAATCTTAAGACCCCTGATGAAAACTCTGTCAACATGATCCATGGAATCCCCGCGCCCGTGCTGCGGGGGCATTAGAGTGATGCATGGCGAGGCTATGGGCTGCCTCCAGCTGCGCGGTACAGTACAGAACCTGTCGGTATAAAGAGATCTAACTCCTCCCGGACCCGAATGCTAATTGCTACATTTGTCTTGATCGGGAATCAAAGCGGCACTCCGCCGACTGAAGCGTTTGAATTGGCCCATCCGTCCCCGGGGGGATTCGGGCGGCCCTCTAGATCCATTAGTTTCCTTCATATCCTCCCTCAGGCACTCGAAGAGAAGGCCAGAGTTTGGAGTGGTGAGAACGTGCTCCTGCAGAGCGCGGGGAGGAAATACGTGCCGGGAACTCACTTAAAAAAAGACCAGGAGCCGCTGAGAGGAGACATTTACACAAGTAGAGACATATCAATCCTGAGAAGTCACTGAGAAGTTATTGTCCTTCATAATGAAAGGAATGTGTCTTTTAATTTCAAATGTTTCGAATGAACAGCAAACAGGAGCGCAAAGTGTAGAGTGTTTGACGCGAATTCAAAACTGGAACAAATATATTAAATATATATTTTTAATTCTTTATTATTGAAAATGATTCATCATTTCTTACATGTTTGTGGGTTTTTCTGATGGGGACTCCCACAGTCCAAAAACATAGAGATCAGGTGAATTAGATACCTCCAGGTGGACGGTTGTTTCCGGTTGAGAGTACGCTGTGTATGATTGGCTGCCGCTTACAGTGTAACTGTAAGTAAGTAATTGGCTCATTAGCGCCATTAACTAGTGTTTCAGTGTGGCACTGCATTCAATCTGATCATCACTCTCAGGCTAAGGACAGATGAGTGACAGGACAGGGGCACTTCAGGTGGCCAATCAGATTTCAGCTGCGACCAATACCACTGTGGCCCCGCCCCTAAAACTGCCAGTGGTCAGGTTGATCATGCTTGTAGAGCACATGTGTCAAACACAAGGCCCGCGGGCCAAATGTGGCCCGCCACGTCTTTTTATGTGGCCCGCGAGAGCTTGTAAGATCTTAGTGTCTATAATAAATAAGTCAGAAGCGTTCTTTGACCAAAAAATACATTTCCCACAATGCTTGTCGATTGTATTACCCGCAAAGTTACGGCTTACTGCCACTACACGGCAGTGTAGTCATTGATGTGGAAACCCTGCCGGAGGGAAGGTGTAACTTCGCGGGTGGAATTGAGACATATAAATGTTTATCCCATAATGTCCAGAAAAAGAGAAGTTGATGCAGACGGACGGCTGTGCTTCAAGGCGAAAGACCGGTATGCCTTTTGTGTTACGAAGAGTGTTACTGACCAAAATAAACGCTTTTTAGGAGAGATATAAGTTCTGTGTAAACATTTATAAGACAATAGCTGATAAAATCTGTTTTAATGACGTTAATAAACATCACTGTGACAGCGCTAGTCGCAGTTTCACCGCAGCAAAGTACGAGGACGTGAATCACTTATCTAACCAGCCTTTACTGATTTCTGCCCTCAATAACCCTTTCAATAACCTCCAATAGCCTTTAATAGTCTTCAGTAGCCTTCAACAGTCTAACCCTGCAGCCGTGGTGTGTCCACTAAACTCCGTAGTTATAAACATCCTGAGGTTAGCAGCGCGATAACTGACCTGTTTATAATGTAATCCCAGCAGTGACTCATGCTCTAAACGGCTGCTGTTAGCTGATTGGGCTGAAAGATGAACTGTAGAGAGCTGTATTATTCGGTTACAAAAATCTTTATTTCATACACAGAAGAACTTAAAAATTGTAAAAACGCTCCAGACTGGCTGAGCTGAGCCCTGTAGCCCGTGGCTGGGCTGTAGCTCTGACTCAGTAAAGACTGCGGACTTGTGGTGCTGCTGCTGCAGCTCCCACTAGTGGTTGGATGAGGAACTGCTAAATCTGAGGAAATGCTATGTTCTTAACAGCTCACAATTTTTGATTTTATATTTATTAAGCCTTATTTCAGTTAATAATTTCAAAGTTAATATAACTTGATGTCATTTCTATTCACTTGAATAGTTTGGTTCTTGATTGATGGAGTTTTTGGATTTCATGACATGACAAATTAAAAGGATTTATGTTAATAGAGCAACAAGCAAACATTTTTTCCATGCAACTGTAATATTTGATTGAATAAATAATATATTGAGAGTTATTTAACATTAAGGAGTAATTACATTCATTTACATATATTACATTTGGTTACATTTTATTACATTTATAAGTTACATCTGGCCCTCGGAGGACAGCCAATATGCCAATGTGGCCCTCGGCCAAAATGAGTTTGACACCCCTGTTGTAGAGCAACTAAACCTTCTAACACAAACTAAAACCTGTCCCATCTAATAAATCACACTAATTATAGAATTTATGTAATGATCACTGAACACTGTATTCAACAAAAATAGAAACATTTTGACACTTTTTTTAAACCATTTTTTTTCTTCAGCTCTACAAACAGCCATCAAACCAAGCTGAACTGCTTAAATTTTTGCACCGGGAGTGTAAAGCATAAAGTTATCCAAAAGCAGTGTGTAAGACTGGTGGAGGAGAACATGATGCCAAGATGCATGAAAAAAACTGTGATTAAAAACCAGGGTTATTCCACCAAATATTGATTTCTGAACTCTTAAAACTCTTTTTGAATATGAACTTGTTTTCTTTGCATTATTTGAGGTCTGAAAGCTCTGCATCTTTTTTTTTGTTATTTCAGCCATTTTTCATTTTCTACAAATAAATGCTCTATGTGACTAAAATATTTATTTTCATTGAATGTTCATTTTACTCAAACATATACCTAAAAATAGCAGAGAAACTGATTCAGAAACTGAAGTGGTCTCTTTTTTTTTTTTTTTACAGAGCTGTATATATTATGTTTTTTTTTTCATAACTGCCCAATACACATGTAAAATTAAATATAAATATATAAATAAACATAAGAACATCCAGAAAACGTAAACTAAACTGTAAGGTTCAGAAAATGTTCTACTTACACAAAAGATGTTAGCTGGGATGCTAGTCAAGAGCTCAACTGTTCAACTGGCTAACGTCCAGTTAGCATAATAGCATCGCTATTAGCATCGTTAGCACTGCTGACTGAACCCCTCCTTTGGGTTGGAATGCACCATTAGATTTGCTTTAACTGGCTGGGCTTTGCTTCTTCAGCTGGCTGGGCTGCAGCCACCACTATCCTGTGTGTGTTTTGGTGTGTTTTTAGTGTATATATAGGTGTGTGTGAGGCCACTGACAGTTCCTGGAACAGCGTATTGAGATGAGCGCGTCCCCCGTACAGATGCTGAGGGTTATTGGTGCAGAAATACAGCTCCAGCACTAGCGTTCAGCAGCTCCCGCTGTCTGTTAGCCGCTGTCCTGTAGCCAGAGCTGTTGGCAGCTCTGTTGGCGTTGGACGGCGGCTGAGAGGGGAGTGTGCTCTGGGGGGATTTTTACCCCGATTCTCTTTCAGCCGCAGATAAGTCACAGTTGGAGCTTTTTTACGCAACACAGAGAGAGTGAGTTCAACTGCGGGTCCACTGAGGGAACAGCTGAGTTCATCCAGCACCTGGAGACTTACTGCGCTTAGTTTTTCTTTAAGCTGCTTTTTGTCAAATATAACTCATGCACAAGTCAGAGGGAGGAAAAAATTGAGGGAAAAAGCATGTTAAAAGGGACATATTGTTAAAAACTCACTTTATGCATGCTTTTACATTTCCACATGGGTCTTGACTGGCATTATAAACATTATTAACACTCCAAATGCCAAAAAAATATTTATTTAGGAACCAGCAGACTTCGTCTGAGGGAGGGATCTGTACCTACTGCCCAGTGTTCATTTTGACAGATGATTAAGGTTCAGATTCAGATTAAAAAAAAAAATAAACAACATTTTAGCCTAGTTTTAGTCTCATGAATTTTTATTAAAAGTATGCATTATGTATATTTTATTTTTCTGTTTTCTATTTATGTTGTTATTGTCACGTATGACCCAGGCAGGGAGACGAGGAGGCGGACACAGGTACAGGTAAGGCGAGAAATTTATTAAATAAGTAAATAAACAAATAAACAAAGAACAGCGAAACAAACCAAAACAACCGAGGGAGACTAGAGAACATAAACGAACAAGAGATAATAATAATTAAACAGGGAATAACAACAAGGAACTAAACTCGATAAACAATAACTAACAAACAAACCGTGAGTAAATAAACAAAGAAGTAAACTAGAGACTAAATAAAATACAAAACGAAACTGGGCAGGGATAAATACACAAGGGAATAAACAAGACAAAGAGAACTAAACTAAGCAGGGTAAGAGAGAAAACAATGGAAAATAAACAGGAAACTGGAAATACCAAACGAGAAATAAACAGATAAACACAGAGCAAGGACTAAGGCTTAAGAGACGCGGAGAACACAGAGAGAGACAAAACAACAGAGGAAGGTGCAAAGACCGACAGAGACAAAGTGGCACAGGGGATCTATATAAGGAAACAAGAAACACTCTAGAATTGGAAACACCTGGGGAAGGGGCGGAGCTACAAATGAGACACAGGTGGAAATCTACTAAGACGGGAGACACAGGGGAGCACAGGTCACGTGGGGAAGACACACAGAGACACGAGACAGGGCTAAGACCTGACAGTTATTTTGAGATTATTTACTGCTAATAATTGTTTGAGAACCAGCAGACTTCTTCTGAGGGAGGGATCTGTACCTACTCTCCAGTGTTAATTTTGACAGATGATTTTGATTTAGTTTTAGTCTTAGTCTTTTGACAAAAACATATAATAGTTTTAGTCACATTTTAGTCCTTTGGATAATATTAGTTTTAGTCTAGTTTTAGTCAACAAAAAAATTAAAAACATATTAGCCTAGTCTTGACTGCTATTATAAACACTGTAAAACACTCCAAATGCCAAAAAAAATCATTCATCTGTTTTCTGTGACTCAGCTGTAAGAGTTTGGTGTCAGGAATCATCATATGCTTCTAAGAGCCGTTTGGATGCACCTCCCTTATTGTGACGTCACAGTGAAACAAAAACCCCTCACCAGAACCCCATCCACTAGATCCATCAGTTGAGGATCTGCCATTTCATTTATTTTGTTTGAGAGCCAGCAGACTTCTTCTGAGGGAGGGATCTGTACCTACCGTCCGTGACAAGTCAGCAGAAGAGGGAGATGTAAGCACTTTTAAACAAAAAGTTTTGTGCTTCTATCTGCTTTTTTTTGTCAAATGAGACTTGAGCACAAGTCTGAGGAAGTAAAAATTGAGGGAAAAAGCATGTTAAAGGGGACATATTGTTAAAAACTTACTTTATGCATGCTGTTACATTTCCACATTGGTCTTGACTGGCATTATAAACACTATTTACACTCCAAATGCCAAAAAAAAAAAAATCCATCCATCCGTTTTTTTTTTTGTGAATCAGCTGAAAAAGTTTGGTGTGGATGCTCCTCCATTGTTGTGACATCACAATAAAAGGAAACCTGCATAGAACCACCTTGGCTCCACCTATTAATCCCCACCAGAGCCCGACCCACTAGATCAGTTGAAGAAACAAACGCCATTACATTCATTTTGTTTGAGAACCTGCGGACTTCGTCTGAGGGAGGAATCTGTACCTACTCTCGAGTGTTAATTTTAACAGATGATTTTGATTTAGTTTTAGTCTTAGTCTTTTGACTCAAATGCATAATAGCTTTAGTCACATTTAAGTCTTTTGGTGAATATTAGTTTTAGTCTAGATTTAGTCAACAAAAAATAAAGAACATTTTAGCCTAGTTTTAGTCTAATGAATTTTAGTCATATAAAAAGAATGAATTATGTATTTTTTATTTTTCCCTTTTATATTTATGTTGTTATTTTGAGAATATTTTCTGATAATGTTTATTAAATTATATAATGGCCTTTAAGATTTGTTGCATTTTAATAATGCTAACATTAAAATGTTTTAAAGCAAGTTACCTGTAAGAATGGTGGAGCAAATAAGGTCAAGTTCCTGACATGATAACACTTACTGCAGTACAGTACAGAATTCAGCACCCCTGCCAGGAAAAGGGGGGATTATTTGACATTATTAGAAAAGTATTCATTTTTATTTAGTTTTCATATTGTTTTCGTCATTAAAAATAGGTCTTCAGTGGAGACTTTTTGTCATATTTTTCTTTAAAGAAATGAACACTGCTATTGTCCATGACAATTCAGCAGATGAAGGAAATGGAAGTACTTATTTTTTTTTAGTTTTGTGCTTCTATTACTGTTAAGCATGAATTAGCTTGTTTTATTTAAGAGTGATTTAATGCAAAGAACTTCCTGAATATGTTTTGTACAGCCCATAGATCTATCCTAACTTGCGTAAAAAAGAGGTAGACAGTAGTTACAGATCCCTCCCTCAGACAAAGTCTTCTGGATAATCTTGTTGTGTACTGTCTGAGGTTTTCAACCAGCAGACCGAAATGGTGTTTCTTCAACTGATCTAGTGGGTGGGGTTCTGGTGGGTGGATCCAGGGTGGTTTTATGCAGGTTTCCTTGTTGTGACGTCACAATAGGAAGCAAAAGGAAGCATCTAAATGGCTCATAGAAGCGCATGGTGTTTCCTGATGCTAAACTCTTTAAGCTAATTCATAGAAAATGTATAGATTGGATTTTTTTTCACACTTGAAGTGTTCATAGTGTTTATATGGGCAGTTGAGACCCAAGTTAAAATACACAGTACAAAAATACACAAAAGTGAACCAGTGGTCCTGCAACCAGTGGTCCTACTTTGGTCCTTCTTAATGCACATTTTAGTGCTCTATTCCAGCAGGACAACACTCATCCACATTGCAAGACCATATAACCAGTACACATACAGTGGCTTGTAAAAGTATTCATACCCCTTGAACTTTTCCAAATTTTGTCACATTACAACCACAAACATAAACATATTTCATTGGAGTTGAATGTGAAAGACCAAAAAAGTGGTATACCATTGTGAAACGGAAAGAAAATCATGCATAATTCAAAACATTTTTTTACAAATAAAAATATATAAAAAAGTGTGGTGTGCAAAAATATTCAGCCCCTTTTCTCTGAGTGCAACCAATTGCATTCAGAAGTTGCCTGATGACTGCTAACGACTAAAAAGAGTCCACCCGTGTGTAATCTAATCTCAGGTTGGTTATTAAGAGAATATTGGGGAGAAAACAGCATCATGAAGTCCAAAAATAACTCACCAGACAGGTCAGAAATAAGATTGTGGATAAGTTTAAAGCAGCCTTAGGCAATACAAGGATTTCCCAAGCTTTAAACATCTCACAGAACACTGTTTAATCCATTATTGGGAAATGGAAAAAGTATAACACAACTGTACAGTAAACCTACCCAGACAAGGCCGTCCACCTAAACTTACAGGCTGAAAAAGGAGAGCACTGACAGAGAGAGATGCAGCCAAGAGGCCCATGGTCACTCTGCACGAGCTGCAGAGATCCATAGATCACTATTAGTCATGCACTACACAAATGTGATCTTTATAGAAGAAAAAAACTGTTAAAAGAAAACCATAAAAAGTCTTGTTTAATGCATACATTTCTTTCCACTTCACAATTGTATACCACTTTTTGTTGGTCTTTATCATTAAATTTGATAATTTAAAATGTTTGTGGTCGTAATGTGACAAAATATAGAAGGGTTCAAGGGGTATAAGTACTTTTGCAAGTATAATAATGGTGTAAATATAATTTTACATACATATTATTACATTTTAGAGTACTGATGTATTTCAGCAGGACTCAAGTGTACTTTTTCTCTTTGTTGCGTAGTGATGAGGGCCGTATTACCGTGACCTGGCCTGTTTACTGCGCTCTCTGGGCCGATCAGTCTCGGGTGAGGAGAGTTGGAATAGATTTATTAATTACTTGCGACTGATTTTCAATAGCAACATTTCAGCCACCAGGATAAATAGAAGCGCGGCCAGCAACGCAACAAGATGGATGGGGCTATTTTCCAGCAATCCATCATGAGTCATGGGAGTAATCAAAACAACCATGTACGGCACGAAACAGCGAGCGAGGGAGGCAGAGTGTGTCTGTGAGAGAGTGAGTAATCTAGAGTGTGTGTGTTAGTGTGTGTGTTAGTGTGTGTGTGTGTTTGTGTGAGTGAGTGAAAGTAATAATTTAGGCAAAAACAACTTAAAGTAACAGTCTGTAAGTTTGGGGGATTTAGAGACCTCTCTGGTGAGAAGTTGTAATTGCACAGAGCACTGTAGAACAAAACTAAAATCTGTAAAAAAAAAAAATATATATATATATACATAAATATATATATTTTTTATTTTTTTATTTTATTTTTTTATTTTTTTTATTTAAAAACTATATTTTTCCATAGACTACAAACCATAAATTACAATTGTATAATTATATATATAATTTATAATTTATTGTATTTTTTGTAATTTTGTCACAAAATAATGAGTTTTTTTCATTTTACCAAATAGAAAGTAATAATTTTGGCAAAAAAAAAAAAAAAAAAACTTAAAGTAACAGTCTGTAAGTTTGGGGGATTTAGAGACCTCTCTGGTGAGAAGGTGTAATTGCATAGAGCACTGTAGAAAAACAAATCTGTACAAAATTTTTACATATATTTTCTTGCATAATTCTTTTGCAGCAATATATCAGCATTTCAACAGTATTTTTTCTGTAAACTTAAAATCTAAATGTTCCTAATTTTTTTAACAAAAGGAAATTCATGTATTCACTCAGAATTCACACTGAATATTTTTGCAAAATGGCATGACTTAGTTAAAAAATATATATATTTTATAGAAAGTAGTAATTTTGACAAAAACAACTTAAAGCTACAATCTATAAGTTTGGGGATTTAGAGACCTCTCTGGTGAGAAGGTGTAATAGCAAAGGGCACTGCAGAGAAAACAACTAAAAAAAAATATATATATATATTTATGAGGTGCCAAATATATATATTTTAGAGGTGCCATTAAAAGCCAAACTATCAAAAACTATTATGTTTCTATAGGATACAAACCATAAATTACCGTTGATGTTTTGTTTGTTTGTTTTATCTGCCAAAAAAAAACCAAAAAAAAAAACAGTAGGACAGAACATGTCTGTAAAAATATATCAGCATTTCAACAGTATTTCTTCTGTAAAATGAAACAAAATGTTCCTAATTTTTTAACAAAAAGAAATTAATGTATTCACACTGAATATTTTTGCAAAATGGCATGAAACATTAAAAATATATATTTTATTCAATTTCTTTGTCGTTGTTTTTTTGTTTGTTTGTTTTATCTGTCAAAAATCTGTCAGAAAATGTCTGTAAACAAACAGATAATTACCTTACCCTTTTGGCAAGTATTTTCATGCATATTTCTTTTGCACTTATGAACAACAGCAATATATCAGCATTTCAACAGTATTTTTGTTCTGTAAAATGAATAAAGAAAATCATGCATTCATTTAAAACTCATACTGAATATTTTTGCAAAATGGAATGACACATTTAAAAATATATATTTTATTCTTTTTTTTGTCATTTTGTCACAAAAGGAAGAGTTACTTTGATTTGACCAAATAGAAAGTAGTCATTTTAGTAAGTAAGTTTGGGGGATTTAGAGACCTCTCTGGTGAGAAGGTGTAATAGCACAGAGCACTGTAGAAAAAAAAAATTATAATGCCAGAAATACTGAATTTTCATTTAAAAATATATATTTATTTCTATTTTTGTCATTTTATGTTGTTCTTCAGAGACATACAGCTCTGGGAAAAAATAGACCAAGTAAAAAGGACGAGTTTCTTTGATTTTACCAAAATGAAAGTAGTAATTTTGGCAAAAATAACTTAAAGTGTCAGTCTGTAAGTTTGGGGGATTTAGAGACCTCTCTGGTGAGAAGGTGTAATAGCACAGAGCACTGTAGAACAAAAAAAAACTGATCATTTTATGGTTGCAGAGGTGCCAGAATTAACAAATCAAAAACTATATTTTTCTATAGAATGCAAATCATAAATTACTGTTGATTTTTTTGTTTGTTTGTTTTATATGTCAAAAAACAAAAGTAGAGAAAATGTCTGTAAAAAAACAGATAATTACCTTACTTTTTTCATGTATTTTCTTTCTTTTTTTTTTTTTGCAGTTATGAACAACAGCAATATATGAGCATTTCAACAGTATTTTTTCTGTAAAATTTTGTTTCTATTTTTTTAACAAGTATTAATTTAGAATTCATACTGAATATTTTTGCATAACAGAATGACATTTAAATATATATATATATATATATATATATATATATATATATATATATATATATATATATATATATATATATATATATATTTTTATTTATTTATTTATTTTTTTTTTTCTTGTTTAAATTGTATGTTGAGACATATAGCTCTGGATAAAAATAAGAGAGCACTTAAAAATTTGTTGAAAAAGAAATGAGTTTCTTCGATTTTACCAAATTGAAAAACCTATATAATCAAGAGGAAGCTGGATGATCACAAGCCATCAAACCAAACTGAACTCTACCAGAAGTGGCATAAAGTTATCAAACTCTTTATGAATATGAACTTGTTTTTTTTTCTTTGCAGTATTTGAGGTCTGAAAGCTCTGCTTCTTTTTTTGTTATTTCAGCCATTTCTCATTTTCTGCAAATAAATGCTCTAAATGACAATATTTTGAAAGTGTTCATTTTAATCAAACATATACCTATAAATAGCAATAGCAAATCAGAGAAACTGATTCAGAAACGGACGTGTTCTCTTCATTTTTTCCAGAGCTGTAGATTACTTTGCAAGTATTGTAAAATAATATGCTGGGACAACCCTGTATAAAATTCCCAACTCAGGAATACCGGTGTTTTTATTGTAAAATAAGAAGTCTCAGGGACCGCTGCTTTAACAAAGTAAGACTTTATTTAAAATTGTTCATCTTTTTCATTTTTCATCTTTTCATTTTTTTCACATTGCTTGATGAGAGAGACAAGCTTCGTCATCCAGGTGACCTGTGTAGAGTTCTGCAGGGGTAGACTCAGGGGGAGGGGTTGACACACACACACACACACACACACACACACACACACACACACACACACACACACATACATACACACACACACACACACACATACTCAGAAAAAGAAAATGTACATCATAACTTTGACAGAAATAAACTCCATCGCTTTCGTTTAGCTTACATTTGGCAATAATTCTGTATGTAGTTTTGTTCACTATACGGACAAAAGCATTGGGATTCCGGCTAATGCACTGTTTCTCTGTTTCTTTCAAAACCAAGATCATTATTTAGAGTTTATCCTGCTTTTGTTGGGGTAGCTGTCTGTACTGTGCAGAGAAAACTTAAAATTATATTTTGGGGTGAGCATTACTGTGAGGATTTGATTGCATTAAGCGACAGAGCATGAGTGAGGTGAGGATGATGAATAATGCTTTATGGTGCCATTACATTTATGTTAATCAGTTTGAGGGGGTTCTATTCTATTGGCAGGACTTCTCTACAGGGCCCAGACAAGCTGTGTGTGTGTGTGCATTTGCACAGTTGTGTCAGCAATAGTTGCAACTTAAAGTAGCATTAATTTTAAAAGTGTACACAAATATTTTATTTTTTTATAATTTTAACATCCACACAGCATGAAATTCTACCATTGTTGGTTTTAATTTGTGATGCTAAATAATACAAATCCAATGTCTTCCAAATGTCACATGCTAGTCTCATATTGATAACACTGCACAGAAGATCAAGTTTAAAGTCACAATGTTAGACAATAAAAAGAAATTCTGCTTCTGTTAAATGTTATATGTTCATGTCCACACGATATTGTTTTTTGAAGGATGTGTTACAAATCTAAATTCAACATTTGTCTGATGTTATGAATTTTGTCTGATCTTTCTAGCACCAATCTGACATCCTGTGCCTCTTGTGTTACTAAGACACTTTATGGGGGTTTCCCTGAATTTCTTAGGAAGTTTTGGAAGGAGGCATGGTCCACCACCAACCCAACATCTGCTGAACTTCAACTTGTTGACGTCCTCAGACGTTAAGTTTAAAGTCTTGATGTTAAAGAACCAACAAAAAAAAATCTATTTCTGTTTGAGGCCAACCCAATGTTGTTTTTAGACAGTTTTGTGAACAATCTAAATTCAACATTTATCCAATGTTTGAGTCTAACATCTTTCTAACGTCCATCTGACCACATTGCTGTATTTCTAAGAGACTTTATGGTGTTTTCTTTGAATTTCTTAGGGAAACATTACGTTGTAGTCTAACATCTAATGTAACATTTCTAAGGTCAAACGGACACCCTGCGCCTTCTGGTTTACTGAGACATTTTTACGGATTTTAATTGAGTTTCTCAGAAAAAAACTATTGGTTTTGGAAGGATGCATTCTCTAACAACAGACTCAACATCTGCTAAACTTCAAGATGTTAACGTCCATATAATGTCAAGTTTAATGTCGCAATGATAAATGAGTGAAGAAAAATTCTATTTCTGTTTAATGTTGGATGATGATGCCAACCCAGTGTTGTTTTTTTGTTTGTTTTTTGACATTTGTGACATTTATGCAATGTTTGAGTCTAACGTCAAACTGACACTTTACGGAGGTTTTCCCTGAATTTCTCAGTGAAACAGTGATTTTTGGAAAGATGCGTTCTCCACTACTAACTCAACATCTGCTAAACTTCATGATGTTCACGTCCACACAACGTCAAGTTTAATATTTCAATGATAAACAAATAAAGAAATATTCTACTTCTGTTTGATGATGACTGTTGATGTTAACCCAATTTAGTTTTTTTGACAGTTGTGTGAACAATCTAAATTTAACATTTATCCAATATTTGAGTCTAACATCAGTCTAATGTCAAACCGCCATCCTGTGCCTCTTGTGTTACTAAGACACTTTATGCATGTCTTCCCCAAATTTCTGAAGGAAACTGTATGTTTTTTAAGGATGCATTCTCCACCACCAACCTTAACATTTGCTAAACGTCATGATGTTAATGTCCACACAACGTCAAGTTTAATGTTGCAATGTGAATAATTCGAAAAAACCTACTTTTGTTTAATGTTGGATGTTGATGCCAACCCAATATTGTTTTTTCAAATATTGTGCATTCTCCACCACCAACTCAACATCTGCTAAACGTCATAATGTTAATGTCCTCAGAACAATGCTGATGTCAACCCAATGCTGTTTTTAGACAGTTGTGTGAACAATCAAAATTCAACATTTATCCAATGTTTGACTTTCTAGCGTCAATCTGACATCTCTGCTGTATTTCTTTATGGTGACTTTATGGTGTTTTATTTGAATTTCTTGGGGAAACATTACATTGTGGTCTAACATCTAATGTAACATTTCTAACGTCAAACTGACATCCTGCACCTTGACATTGGGCTGCTTTTTTTATGAATTTCCTTGTATTTCTCAGCCACCTGCTTGTTTGTTTGTTGCACTTGAATCAAGTATATGCGTCACTTTTTTTTCACATTGGTATTAATTTGCGTAGCACGTGCCCGCTGTACTTCTGTCCTTTTTTCTTGGAAATAAATCAGCAGTATTTCACTTTGGAGGAAAAGCCACTTGCCTTACTTTCTTATTTTCCCATTTCCCATTCACACCACTTCAACACACACTCATACACACACACACACACACACACATATAAAACCTATAAGACCGTACACACATACAGGGAGGAATGAGATGCGTTCTAGCCACCTAAAGCACTGAAGACATCCACAGAAGGAGAAGGAGGCTTTAAAGTGCAAACAGCAGAGCAGTAGAACCAACTTTCAGCCTCTTTCTCTTTACGTACAGACGAAAAAATAAAAATCTTTTTCTCAGAAGCAACGAGAAACGAGACACGATACCCAAACCAAAAACCAAAAAACGACAGAAAAAACAATATAATATATCCCTAAATACATTTATAGAGTCAGTGTGTCACATGGCGATGACAATGCTGCATAGTTACCTGGTTTGTCTCTTATAATTATTGCGGTATAGCGTCGCACGTCTCTGGTGTTCGGTCTCTGGTGCGACCCCGGTGTGACGCTCGAGTGGTCGGGATGGACAGAAAGGCAATGATCCACGTTACGACTGGACCACGTTACCGCGGAGGCTGAGACGGTGCATCAGACGTACTGTATCAGAGGTCACAGGTCAGAGGTCAGTAGGGAGCGAACAGTACCGGAGCGTGGGCGGTCCGAATAGGCCCGGGGGCGGGGCGGAGGAGGGCTGCGGGGAGGGACTGAGTCTGAAAGATGGAGGCGCTTTGGCCGGCACGCAGAGTGAAGGCGGGGCTTACCGCGGCGGCTGCCGCGGCGACGGCTGCCAGGTGGGAGGGCACTATCGTAGCCGTCAGTGGCTGGCACAGTTCCTTACCCAGGGGCAGCTTTACCTGCTGGAGACAAATCAGATAAAAAAAAACTGTTTTTCTTTATTTCTTTACTTAATTTACAGGGGTTGGACAATGAAACTGAAACACCTGTCATCATTTTAGTGTGGGAGGTTTCATCATGGCTAAATTGGAGCAGCCTGGTGTCCAATCTTCATTAATTACAATTGCATAATAATTGCACCAGTAAGAGTGTGAAGGTTCAATTATCAGGGTAAGAACACAGTTTTACTCTAAATATTACAATGCACACAACATTATGGGTGACACACCAGAGTTCAAAAGAGGACAAATTGTTGGTGCACGTCTTGCTGGAGCATCTGTGACCAAGACAGCAAGTCTTTGTGATGCATCAAGAGCCACGGTATCCAGGGTAATGTCAGCATACCACCAAGAAGAACCAACCACATCCAACAGGATTAACTGTGGACGCTGTAAGAGGAAGCTGTCTGAAAGGGATGTTCGGGTGCTAACCCGGATTGTATCCAACAAACATAAAACCACGGCTGATCAAATCACGGCAGAATTCAATGTGCACCTCAACTCTCCTGTTTCCACCAGAACTGTCCGTCACCACAATAAATTATTGTGGTCTAAAACCGGGTGTTTCAGTTTCATTGTCCAACCCCTGTATTTTTTACATTGTAGACTTATTATTATTAAAGACGTGAAAACAATTAAGGGACACATATCATATAGAAATACGTAGTAAAAAAAGTGTTTATCTTCCACAATTTCACAAAAGATTGAGCTGAAGCTTCACATCGTAAAGAAAAAGCAGCAACTTTTGGTCAGCACCTCCATCAACTCCTTTAAGACTCTAAGAAAATTTAAGCTATTCCAGGCTCTGGAAAAAAGATAAGAAAGCACTTAAAAAATATGAGTTTCTTTGATTTTACCAAACTGAAAACCTCTGGAATATAATCAAGAGGAAGATGGATGATCACAAACCATCAAACCAAACTGAACTGCTTTAATTTTTGCACCAGGAATAAAGCAGCATAAAGTTATCCAAAAGCAGTGTGTAAGACTGGTGGAGGAGAACATGATGCCAAGATGCATGATTAAAACTGTGATTAAAAACCAGGGTTATTCCACCAAATATTGATTTCTGAACTCTTAAAACTTTATGAATATTAACTTATTTTCTTTCTTTGCATTATTTGAGGTCTGAAAGCTCTGCATCTTTTTGTTATTTTAGCCGTTTTATGCAAATAAATGCTCTAAATGACAGTATTTTTATTTGGAATTTGGGAGAAATGTTGTCTGTAGTTTATAGAATAAAACAACAATGTTCATTTTACTCAAATATAAATCTATAAATAGCAAAATCAGAGAAACTGATTCAGAAACTGAACTGATTTCTTAATATATATCCATATTTGATTTTATTTCCACCCCTAGTACTCACCGTTTGTGGTTTGGTCGGTCCTCTTTGGGTCTTGGTGTAGGGGCTGTACTTGGGTTTGGCAGGTTTTCCTGCTGCTCTGTCTTTGTGGCGCCGGCTGCTGATATGCTGAAAGGAGACAAAAGGGAAGATTTTGAGCCATCGCCAAGACTGACAAATATGGAGCCTCATTTTTCACCTGGAATTCAGGCTTTCAGTTAACAGCTGTGCTGAACTTGTTAGGAGTTAATTACTTGAATTTCTTGTCTCTTAATGTGTTTGAGAGCATCAGTTGTAATCTAATTCATATTAAATTACAGTTAGGTCCAACCCTGCAATGTGATTGGCTGAGAGGCATTTTATGAGTGCCATTATCAGCCGGTAATGCACTGTAACCGAAGCTCTCCATGTATTACTTCACTACATACAGTTAACCTAGCAACGATGCAGTGCTTACAAACCAAATACAAACCAAATGCGATGTCATTATCTATACACCACTGGGAGCCGCTGGATCGCCATGTCTCCAATAGGCAGAACAGGCAAAGACGCGATCCCACAAATAAATAATAAGCCCAGCTATTTGAAAATACAGATTATTACACACATTATCAGCCACCAATATCAGGTTAAGAGCTGTTATTATTACAATAAAAGCTTAAATGTGTATATTTTAAGTTGAATGTAAGGTGGACTTTTGTAATTGCCGCTGGGGGACACCGAACAAAACGTTTAAATCTTAAAAAAAAACATTTTCTTTCAGTCAAATGATTGCTGGACTTTAATCTACACAGATTTCTCTCCCAAAAAAAACGTTTATTTGGGTGAGTAAAGTGCTTCACTTTTAACTGGCGTAGTTTTTTATAACCAAACAAGTTGTATTTTCTCCTCCTCTTTAACTCAAATCTTTTAATAAACAGTAATAAAGGAACTGAGGTATAATCGCAATAATACACTCTCCAATATAATGTGCCATTATTACACATTATAGCACTTTCTCTCGTGTATTATTGCTTACTTATGACAAGTACTCAACTTAGTAAAGAAAGAAATACTGTAAGAAATGAATGTTTCGGTCTATCTGAAACATTTCTAGAACTTTAAAAGTATTCTCAAGTGCAGTCACCACAAAGACCATCAAAAACTTTATAAGGATGGAACTGGCACTCATCAGGATTACCCCAGGGAAGGAAGAGCAAGAGTTTACTCTGTTGTAAAGGATAAATTCATCAGAGTTACCAGCCTCAGAAACCACAAGTTAACAGCTCCCCAGATAAGATCACCTTTGTTTTAAACACGTTTAAGTTACTACATGATTACCTATATGGTCCTCCATAGTCTGCATCACTTCATTATTCATTTACTATGTTTGACTGGTGCTTTATTTATGTGTATATGTTGTGTTACGACCCCTGGTCATATTGTTTTTTGTGTGCCTTCTGTGCTGTTTGTGTTTGGTTTTTGGTTGTAGGACCATGATTGGCCACCGGGGGCGCACTCTATAAAAGGGCAGGAGGAAACCTGACCTGGGATAGACGTTCAGGGCTCCTCCCCTTTCCTGACCTGGAACAACTTCCTGCTCAGACCAACCCGGCACCTCCATTTTGTATTCTGTGTGTTGCTTTAGTTTTTGCTTCAATATAGATTATTCTTTGGGTAAAGTAGGGGGTGAGTGCCATTTTGTTTTGCTACCTTTATCTTCTGTTTTGGTGACGGGGAGTCAGGGTAGTTTGTGTATTTTGTTTTCTTAATTTTGGCAGGTTCAGTTAGTTTTCTTTGGCCTATGCTCACTCCTGAAGTCATATTCCCTTATTTCTATCAATAAATTCATCCTGTTTGAATTCATTTTCAGTGTCTGGTGTTTGGTCTGGCAGAGGGTCTGGGGAGCGAGCCCACTCTTATTTTCTGTTATGGCCTGACCCTAGACCGTCGTAACAGTTGTTACTTAATACGAGGTCATAAATTACATATATGACAACATATAGGATTTTTCCACATTGAAAACCTCTGGAATATAATCAAGAGGAAGATGCATGATCACAAACAATAAAACCAAGCTAAACTGCTTGAATTTTTGCACCAGGAGTGTGAAGCATAAAGTTATCCAAAAGCAGTGTGTAAGACTGGTGGAGGAGAACATGATGCCAAGATGCATGAAAACTGTGATTAAAAACCAGGGTTATTCCACCAAATATTGATTTCTGAACTCTTAAAACTTTATGAATATTAACTTGATTTTTTTTGCATTATTTGTGGTCTGAAAGCTCTGCATTCTTTTTTTTTTTGTAATTTCACTCATTTCCCATTTTCTGCAAATAAATAAATGTTCTAAATGACAATATTTTTATTTGGAAATTGAGAGAAATGTCTGTAGTTTATAGAATAAAACAACAATGTTTATTTTACACAAACATAAACCTATAAACAGCAAAATCAGAGAAACTCTTCTTTTTTCCAGAGCTGTATATTGCTTTATTTGCAATTTTATGTGTCTACTGATACCAAACAAGCTTTATTTGTTGGGTCTTTCTGACCTGTTTGAGCTGCGTCTCGGAGTTGACGTGAACGTCGCACGTCTCACAGTGGAACGTCCTGTTCTGGAGGCCGGTGGTGGAGCCGGTGGGCGTCGGCAGCTTGCTCTTCACCCCTGCCCTGGGGAAGGACTTGATGGAGCCGTTGCCATTGCGAGCCTCCAGCATGGTCTTGTGTTTGGTGCCTGAGGGACAAGACAAGACAGCAGGAAGATGAATGAGGTAGAGCTGAAGATCATCTCTCTGGATCTAGATCTACTGCAGACAGAGAGAAAAACGTGTGCAGAAAGTTGGACGTTGAGGGTGTGCACAGACTGGTTGAGTAATATATCACTATTGTTTGCATTTTTACTAGTGGTGTCAATAGATAAAAAAAAAATATATATATATATGAGATAAATCACATCGGAATTCTGTGATTAATCATGATTAATAACACTTGCGCACCACAAAAGGCAGGAACTAATTCTCTTAATTTATCACGGGTGTGTTTTGGGCGTAATGTGAAATAAACCAATCAGTGTGCCAGTTGTCAATCCCTTTAAGAACCAGGTGAGCTCTGACTTTGGCTCGTTTGTATTTTAACAGCGCAAAGCTTTGGCGTGTCTCAGCAGACTGTGAAGATACACTAGCAGCTTATTTAAAGGAACAATAATGTTATTTTATTCTTTATTCTGTTTATTGTTGAGTTAAAAGTCATGTTTGTGTTCTTAACGAGTGGGGGTGTTTAGAGCGTTGGGAGTTATATTTTACTGTATAAAAATAGTACAAAAGTCGGTAACACTTTCTATGCATGTCATCTCTATAAGACTCTATAAACATACTCATAACACATTATAATGCATTCATAAGGCATTATAAACATGGCTATACATATTTATAAAAATCTATAATTCATCATAGCCATGTTTATTATGCATCATGAACTGTGAATATAAATCATTAATAGCTGTGTTAATAACACGTTATACGTCAATACCTAGAATCTTATATTGTCTAGTCTAGTATTGGATATAATACAAGTTATAGTCAATTATAATGTATTATAACAGGTCTTTGTGCACTCTAAGTAAGGTGACAGACTTTCATTGTGGGACTAGATTAATAACGATAGATATATACTATGATATAAACTATTTTAACATATATATTAAAAGCACAGCTTATAATGTATTATGATCACAAGTCATAATGCTTAATAAACATGGCTATAGTGGGTTATGCATTTTTATAAATATGTATAGCCATGTTTATAATGCCTTATGAATGCATAATTATATGTTATGAATGTGGTTATAGAGTCTAATAGAGATGACATTCATAGAAAGTGTTACCCAAAAGTCTTACTTAAATTGTGCTATGTGTTCTTAACTTTACTAAAATGAAACTATTTTAAATATACTTAAGTATTATTTAAACAATTAAACTACTTCCTGTATGTAACCCCATATTTTAAATATGCTTACAGTAAAATTATAATACATTTATTATATGAGCATTACAACTTTATCACTATTATTATTATACA
This sequence comes from Astyanax mexicanus, assembly GCF_023375975.1. Lineage (NCBI taxonomy): Eukaryota > Metazoa > Chordata > Actinopteri > Characiformes > Acestrorhamphidae > Astyanax > Astyanax mexicanus. Next base: position 119,185,821 of record NC_064408.1, read on the forward strand.
CCAGGTATATTAGTAGAAATGCATTAAGAATTGATGTTAAATATATGTGATATATATATTTACATTAGAGTACAAATATACATGCTTATTGTTCCTGTCTTTTGTAAGTAGCACACTTCTACTATACTTCGTTGGGTATAAAAATATATTTTAATATACTGTACTACAATTTCTAGAGTGTTAGAAATTTACTTTACATTTTTTTAATCAGTAGTAGTAATTTAATTAATTTTCTAAAAAGTCACATGATACATTGTACTTTAAGTGAACTACTGTAACAGTTGTTGTTTTTAGCACACTTTGCTAAAAATGTACAAAAGTATATTTAGAAAAAAGTATTTGTGAAAAATATTGAATTACATCGAACTAAAAGTGTACTTCATAGTAGTCTATTTTTTTTCACTTTCATAAAAAATATATATGATTAAAGTTTACTTTCAAACATTTGATGAAAGCATAATATTAATGTAGTTTTAATACATTTTAAGCAAGTTCATAAATCTGTTCATAAATTTGAAAATGTTTAAAGTACAATAAAGTATATATTTTTTTTCACCAGGGAAGCCATATAAATAACACATATTTCATACAATATATGTTTTTACACTAGTCAAACATATACACTATTTTACACATAATTTAGTTTGATTATGTTCATTTTACTCCAACATAAACCTTTAAATAGCAAAATCAGAGAAACTGATTCAAAAACTCGGCTGTAAATATCCATATTTAATTTCGCAATAACAACATTTATAATAAATTGATTTAAGATACCAAAAAAAGGAGCCACTTAGGAGACGAAAGAAATAGAAATAGCTGGAATTCCCATTACTAGTGTATATTCTATTAGTAATCCTGGTACTTTTAGTGGTTTCACTTACTTTTTCTAGCCTGCACTCTGGAAGAGTTCTCTTTCTAGTTGATACTCTTTTTTTGTGAATAATGATGTGACTATTAAAATTAACGATGGTTCAAATGGCAATTAAAAGCTGGATAAAAGATCACATTCCTCCCACAGTTCTGGGAGTAATAACTCTTGCTTATGAGGACAACAACTGCGTATCTGAGCGTGGGCCATACAGTAGGGCTGGCTGTTTCGCTCGGCTGCGAATGTTTGTGCCGTGAATTTTCCGGCGTAATCACACTGGTGACTCATTCGGCAAGGATGTGCTAAGACAGCTGCTGCGTGTTCTTGTTATGGTCAGATATTTCTGGTGATGACTCTATTATAGAGCAAATTACGGCTGTTTATCTTTACAGAAATGTGAAGCCCGTGGCTGTGGCGGTTCTGTGTGAAGTGAGGCTTCATGCTGGGCCTTTTTAAACCGCTGCGCTGTCTTCGCTTTGTAATATGCTGAGGAAACGAAAAGCAAAAAAAAAAAAATAAAATAAAAATACTGCTGAAAATACAAATAATGACAACTTTTCAAACCATTTCACAGCAAATGTTCAGAGAGAGAAAAAAAAGCAGGAATGTTAGATAAAGAAAATAAAATAAAATAAAAAATAAATAAATATGATGAGTAATATAGTGTACCTTTTAAAGAGAAAGCCTACACTGTGCAGTGCTCTGACAAAACAAAAATCACGGCCCATTAATGCCACCATTTATTTGCAGAAAATGAGAAATGGCTGAAATAACTAAAAAAAAAAAAAAAAAGATGGAGAGCTTTCAGAACTCAACTAATACAAAAAGAAAACAAAAACAAGTTCATATTCATAAAGTTTTAAAAGTTCAGAAATAATCAATATTTGATAGAATAACTTTATGCTTTAGACTCCTGATGAAACTTTTGATTGTACTGCACTGTATCTGATCGTTTTTAAACACAGCTTATGATGCTTTATAAATCATCATTCATAATGCATACAATACATGTGTATAATGTATTTTTATGCATATTTATAGCCATGTTTTTAATGTCTGTAATTGAATTATTACATAATTACATAATTACTATTCAAAACATCTGCTGGTCAAACTGTAGGCGGCTTTACTTAATTTGTTTTACAAGGTTTCTAATCTAAAGATGATTACAAAATTATGTGATATTTAAAAAGTATGTTTAAAAGGAAGTCCAGCAATTCCTTTGATTTTCTCTCAAGAAAGTCTGTATTTTAAATAAATGGTCGACTGCATGTTCAAATAATTGAGATTTATGACAAAAGGAAATCTATCCTGTTACTGGCACTCACTCCTGTTACTTTTTATATGTTTTTAGCATAGAATTAGCAAAAACACAAAAAATAGCTAATTGGCGGCTATGCTAATAGCATGAGGACACTAAGCACATTGTAGTGATTTTCAAAAAAAATGTATTTTAAATATAAACAAATAAGATTTAATAAAAACTAATTTAGGTAACAGGACAGAGTGTTGAGACTGAGTTCCTCGTCATTGTTACAATAAGATCAAATATACAGAAAAAACTAATGAGAGGACTTAAGTCTAATCTTTCCATGACCTTCAATAGAACCAGCTGATGTCACTTCCTGTTGTAGATGTGCAGTAACTTGTAGAATGTTCCAGATGTTTAGGAAGAGGTAATATGTTACGGTAACAGGACTGAGTAAAAACCCAACCAGGGGCACCACTAAAATGTGTGTTTCACCTTAAATATTATGGATTTATTATGACAAATATATTTTTAAAGCATAGATTGGATTTGATGGGAGTCTCAGAACAATGCAAAACAAATATTATATCTATGAATATCTATTTTAATAATTATATTTCATGGTAAAGTTTATAGTTATGCTACAGTTATGCCATTTGTTCAGTGCTCTTTTTATTAATTTTTCAAATATATTAAATATCTTACTTTTGCAATTATGTACGTACAAGACACTATGCTTAATAATAAATTGTATTTTTAAGTTGTGTCATATTGTGTGTACATTTATATGTGTAATTTCCTGAGTGAAGTGCAGGGCTGCTCACCACTGTTATGCGCCTCCAGTTGTGACGGCGAGTTGACGGCCACCTTGCAGAGGGAGCAGTAGAGGAGCCTCAGGGCTTTCTCCGCCTCCGTCTCCGCAGGCTCCGCCCTCTCCCCCTCCGACTCTGACTCCGCCTCCTGCTCCGTGGGCTGGGGGGCTCCAGGTGTTAAGCAGGGACCCTCGTCCCCCGCCGATGCTGCAGACGCTGCTGAGGTAGACTGGGTCTCCATGGCTGGACCAGTGCTGGAGCCAGACTGGACTGAGGGCGGGGGCACCGGGGCCGGGAGCACAGGACTGCACTCTGGAGGGGGGAGAGATAAAAGAGAGAAAAGAAAAGTTCTGAATTAAAGCATGTTTATACATATTGTAGCATCACTGTGGGGCGGAGTTAACAGGTCAGGCCATCAGCTGCCGGAGCCCTGAGAGAGCCCAATTAGTCTAGCTCTCTCTGGGTGGGTACAGTAGATGGCACTCTTTCCCCACATCACTCCTAGGGTGATGTGGATCAGCACAAGGCTGCGAATGTGAGCTGATGTATCTGAACCGAGTCGCTGCACTTTCCTAAGAGCGTTAGTGCTGTGATTGCATCAGCAGCAGTTCAAAAAGAGGCGGAGTCTGACTTCACATGTGTCGGAGGAGGCATGTGCTAGTTTTCTGAGTGCTAGTTGGGGCAAAAAGGGAACAAAATGAAATAAAATGAAAAAAAAAAAAAAACATGCGGAAAGGGTGACCACCATGCATGCTTTTTAAAAATAATTTGAATATGATGATATTTCTCTAAAACTTCAATTTGTAGGAATCTATACAATGAGATAACCTCCTAAGATCTGAACTCTTGTATGGCAGTTTTTTTTTTTATTTCTTTTTGCTATTTGGGCTAATCGGCACCTGATTTGTGTAAAAACAAAGAATGATCATTTTACATGATGTAGTTTCTGAGAAAAATGATGTCCACATATGAGGACTTTAGGTTTTTATTTCGATAGAACACAATGAAGTCTTAATTATTAGTAATGATGTGCAAAACATGAAGTCACTGGTTGACGTAGACACCCTAACGTCTCTGATCAACTTGTATTTCTGAGGATTTTCTTTTACTAGCTACTGCAGACAATGGAGGCTGAGGAACAGGTTCATGTGCAGCATAAATATTTATATAGACCTTTAATTATTTTGTATTTTCACCTATTTACCTAATTTACCTTGTGAATATTATTAAATCAGTTTAATGTAATTTTAGATTACATTAAGCTATTTGTGTAATGTAATTTTAGCTCATGGTGTGTATATGTAATACAGCTCAGCACAAATAAATAGTGTTTTTTAAAGCACTGATATCTGTTGATTTCTGTATTTCAGTATTCAACAGCTATATCAGCTTCTATAGATCCTTTCTCTTCTAAAGCAGGACAGAACTGGCAGTGAATTTACTGAAGTTCTCTGTTCTCTCCGAGCGCTGTGACATCTGACATTCATCCTGACAGTCTGAAAGCATCATCATGCCAGATCCGTTAACAGCTGCCCAGCAGTCAGACGTACGGCTGCTTTGTTCTAGTCGCCCTACTCTAGTTCAACACATCAGCTGAAGGTTTATGTTCACACTGTACAGCTACTTTTAGTTTATTCTGACTTTTTTTGGTTGTGTGGGAAGGGGTTATACTGTAGAAATAGAGTAGCATGGTTAAAAGCTTGTTGAACATGTGGTATACCATAGCAGCCACCTAGAAACTCCATAGAAACGCCATATCTATAACCCACCTACCTACTGTAATGTTATGATAAAAACCAAGCCAATCTCTTGACACAAACTACCTCATTTTATTGTCTCAAACTTTGGCTTCATTGCAAGAATTCCATCAACCACTTTGGATACCACAGCAGCCACCTCCCAATCCCCAGAATCCAGTATTAGATACATGGAGCATCTTAGAAAGTCCAGCACCTATCATTATTTATTGTTAGTCACTCTATTTTTCTCTTTTTGGTATTGAATTCAATAATAAATCTTCAAAATAAGAGGGGTAAAAAAACTTTACCAGCATGGTGGGGTTAAATAGAATATCCAGATGTCAAAAAAAAAAAAACATAAAATATAAAATATACAATTTCCATTAGGTCCATACTAATAAAATAAAACTGTGACTGTGTTTTAAATTTAAATTTTAGTACTATGAAATAATATAGGTGCAATAGTGGTAATTGCCCAAGCAAAATAATGAGACTTTACTAATTAGTTGACATTTAAAAGGACATTTAAAAAATATGTTAGTAATTTTTTTATCAGACTGATGTTTGCTACACTTAGTTTGGTTTACCCAGATTATAACACTGATACAATGGCATAATATTAAGGCAGATATCATACAATATGCGCCCTATTTTAGCGATCTATAGGCTAGCTGTCAACTGCACATCATGTAGCTGGATTTAGGGCGTGCCGGTGTGTCTTAAGTATCTTGAGGGCACAAAAAAATAAGCCATGCGTGACTCAAAACTCAAGACAAAAGGCATGAACAAATTCTCTTAATTAATCATGGGTGTGGTTAATTTTGGGAAGTTGTCATTCCATTTAAGAGGCAGGTGAGCTCTGACTTTGGCGTGTTCGAATCTTAACAGCAGCAGAGACTGATACTGAGCTGCTCGTTCACACTGTGAAGATACACCAGCAGCTCATTGAAGGGAACAGTGATGTTACTTCCTTTACTCCTATAGGAATGAACTCTGATGATTGACTGTTGTCAGGGTTTTAATCAGTCAGTGGAGCTCCTGTGTTTTTTCATACATAAAAATGCAGCTCAAAGTGCTTCACAATAAAATGAAATAAAACAGCAAAATATAAGTAAGTAATATAAAAAACAAAGAAATTAAAAAGTTATACTTTAATAAAATAGTAGAAAATAAAATAACATTTATATTAAAATAAAATATAGAATAAAATACATTTTAACAAAAATTATCAAATCAAAATAAGAAATAAAAAAGTTAAGTATAAGCAGAACAGAAGCTAGTAGAAAGCTAAAATAAACAAGAAGGTTTTTAGCTGCCTTTTATTACAGAATTACTGAAATAAATAACTTTTCAATGATATTCTGTTTTTTTTTTTTTTCAGATGCACTAGAATGAAGAATAGGTATAGCCACAAATGGCATAATCATCAACAATAAAAGCTTAAAATAAACGCTTAAAATAGATCACTCTGTGTTTAATACATCTATATAATATATGAGTTTCACTGAATTAATAATAATAATAATAATAATAATAATAATAATAATAATAATAATAATAATAATAATAATAATAATAATAAACTTAATTTATTTAGCACTTTTCATGTGTAAAATTAAACAGCAACATGTAAAAGTAATATAAAACAAATAAAACAATTAAAAAGTAACACTTTAATAAAATAGTAGGAAATAAAATAACATTTATATTAGAATATAGAATAAAATACATTTGAACAAAAATGATCAATTAAAAATAATAAGAAATAAAAAAAGTTAAGTATAGGCAGAACAGAAGCTAGTAGAAAGCTTAACTAAACAAGAAGGTTTTTAGCTGCCTTTTATTACTGAATTACTGTAATAAAGTAACTTTTCAATGATATTCTGTTTTTTTTTTTTTTTTTTTTTTGAGATGCACTAGAATAATATAGGTATAGCCACAAATGGCAGTTCCAGGGTTCAAAGCATGATTTCAACAGGATTTCAGAAGAAACAAAAAATGAGCGAGCAGTTGTCTCAATACGTTTCTCCATATGGTGTATTCTATCATTTCTTTTTTTCTTTTCTTTTTTTTTTTTACCAGCGCTGATAAGATCCTCGTTACTCCACTGCGTAAATGTGACAGAGTAAGTAAATCCCCACCTCTGTAGAGACCCACAGCGCAGCGTAATGGTGTCAAATATCCAGACAGCGGCATCAGGCGGCGGTATAACCTAATGCAGCTGACAGCAGAAATTAATTACAGCGAATAAGATAAACTGCCTTTGGTTTCTTGGAGCGAGATGAGGCGCGGGCTTTGGCGGAGTGCAGTGATCAATGTCTCGTGAGGGCCAGGGCTCTTTGTGCAGACATAACACAGAGGCAGCATCCACTCTCTTCATCTCAGCTCCAGGGATTCAATCGATATTGAATTATGTCCTTCTATTTTGGTGAGCTATGAAGTGGCCCTCTTATTTATCTCGCGCTCCTCCAGCCAGTGCCGCGGGGATGATGACTGAAAAAAATAAATAAAAAGAAGCCGAGGCGAAGCCGCCGCCACCAAGTATCAAAGCTGCTGAAGAGTCTGCATTAATGCTATGAAGCTATATGAAGCCAGAAAGAAACACCTGTCATTTTAGTGTGGGAGGTTAATTACAACATTGCACTAGTAAGAGCTGTAAGAGTATGAAGGTTCAATTATCAGGGTAAGAGCACAGTTCTGCTCAAAATATTGCAATGCACACAACATTATGGGTGACATACCAGAGTTCAAAATAGGACAAATTGTTGGTGCACGTCTTGCTGGCGCATCTGTGACCAAGACAGCAAGTCTTTGTGATGCATCAAGAGCCACGGTATCCAGGGTAATGTCAGCATACCACCAAGAAGAACCAACCACATCCAACAGGATTAACTGTGGACGCTGTAAGAGGAAGCTGTCTGAAAGGGATGTTCGGGTGCTAACCCGGATTGTATCCAAAAAACATAAAACCACGGCTGATCAAATCACGGCAGAATTCAATGTGCACCTCAACTCTCCTGTTTCCACCAGAACTGTCCATCACCACAATCAATTATTGTGGTCTAAAACCAGGTGTTTCAGTTTCATTGTCCAACCCCTGTATATTTTCTGGCCCACCGTGTGACCTGGAGGACAGCCTCTGAGCTACAGCTACAGGTGATTGAGCCACCCGGCTGTGGCTCGAGGAGGAACTGGAGTAGTAAGTGGTGCTATTATTCTCCCACTACACAGAACACCATTGACTTTAAGTGGCCCACCCACGCACTACAGAGCACCACTGTTCTCTGGGCTGTCTGGTCTCTGGAGGCCTCTTCATGCATAGATGTTCCAGACCTGTGTGAAGGGTCACTAAACAGTGGGCAAGAGCCAATACTGCAGATACTTTCCCATATATATTTATCTTAAAAGACCAATATGTGTCATATTTTCTGCTTAGAAACTTATAATTGTAATGTCAGGGCTCAAGCACACAATAGGATGTACGTAGGTCAAGGGTCGGCAATAGGCAAGCATGGAACATCTGGCCCGTGAGGTTGTTTGAACTATAATGAACGATAATGAAAAAAAAAAATGCTTCTCTGGGGAGCTTGTGTTTACATTCCTCCCCTCTCTCTCTCTTTCTCACTCTGTATCACTTTAGTTTTTCGCCCGTTCTCATTTTTCCTCCCGTTCTTTTGCTCCCTCTCCCCTCATAAAGGCGTGTTTTCTCGGCAGTGTCCCAATTCACTAGCCGGGGCAGCGGTAGTGTATTGGGCCATGCCCCTGATGAAACGGGTTCAATCCCGCGTGAGGAGCGGTGTGTTTATTTATTTATTTTTTTACTTTCTTCTTGGGTTTACCTGCTTTGAGATCAACTGTTCTGCAATTGGGTTCAACAACCCTCTGGGCTGGAGAGCTATTAGTTTGTAGCACTGTAAAGAGACCAATATGAATATATTACTATATAGGTATATTACTGTACTAATTCATTAAATGATCAGAACATGTGATTATATATAAAGGAAACTTATATCTAAGATGAACTTCAGCCAGTGTGTGCAGTACTTGAACTGTTTAACATGGAGTGAAAATCTGCTTTTTCTTTTTTTAGCCTCTGATCCCACACACTGCCCAGTCCCTAGTCATATTTCCACACCCTGGGCTGCCAGGTATGAAACACAATAGTAGGTAATAGCATTCTGCCTCTTCTTCAGTAAAACACCAGTTCATATTGGCAAATGTGTTTGATTAGTGTTTAGAATAAATAAAATGAATTAGCGGCATTGTTAATTTTTAAAATTAAAGGTGTCCTTCCGCTAAAATCTACTTTTTCTTGTTCTTTGTGAAATACTATAGGTCTCTCTGAGTTGTTCTGTATATGATGCTGCATATGCTGCATATTTTTTTTGCAGTAGGTAGTAAAAGAAAATCCTCAGAAATACAAGTTGATCAGAGAGATGTTAGGGTGTCGACATCAACCAGTGACTTCATGCTCTCGCCCACCTCGGCTCAGGACCGCCCACAGGAGTTCTCTGTTGCAGTGCTGTTAGCCAATTAAAGGTGATATATTTGCATGTATGAATATTCATGAGCAAGAGCCGAAACGTGCCTTTCTTCAGAGAACACTAATTCAGTGATCTAAAACGGGGGAAAATAGAAACACCAGAGCACTTTTTTACACAATTTCAATTCATTTATACTAGAGACAAAAACTAGACTGTTTAAAATGAATTAAAAAACATTTTTTTTTTACAAAATCTGCATCATGATGTTCAGACCTATTTAGATTCACCTGTAACTAACTCACCTGACACCTGACTAATAAACTAATTAACAGAGAGCTTCCTGAGTTGAGTTAGGTGAGCTACAGCAAGGACAATAAACACTACAGCTGTGGTTTTCTACTGAATTATTGCAAATGGACAAATAAAATGTGCTTATCTGTTAAAAAAACAGTTTAAAAAGTTGTGTTTTGTGAGATTCTGACCGGACGTGTTTGAGGTCCGGGTCACAGAAGGCCCAGTTCTCTGCACTGGGTTCAGATTGAGAGCAAGACCTTAACTGGAACAGCTGACAGAGCTTTTATACCGAACGTCTGGGGAGACGCCACTCAAAACACACACACACACACATAATACAAACACACACACACACACACACACACACACCGCAGCCTCAGCAGGGCTGCACTTATTACGCTGACTGTTGACGGATGTGTGGTACAGGCACACGTCTCAATTCTCCATTCTGACACTTTATGGCGGGGTGCCTCAGGGCTATGTAGTGGGCTCTCTTCTCTTTAGGTGAATAAGCAGATATATCTCTAGACTCGTCAGCTAAAACGATCCAATACTCTGACGATCTTCTCATTATCGGCCTCATTAGGGATAATAACGAAGTGCGCTATCGATGGACTATCGGCGCTGGCCATCAGCTTAATACACTCCAGACTGTAGACTGACATCATCATCGATTTCAGCATCTCAGCGACTCAAAATCAGATTTCAGGTCAATCGATATCTTCAACTTCTTCAAAACTTTACTCTGAATAGGGAAGATCAACACTATCTATTACAAAAAAGCTCTAGCAACAAAAATGGCTCCATTATTGACTATATAGTCATCTCAGTCGATTCTATATTGAGACATCCTTCAAATATTGTATTTTTTATGCTTTTTTTTTAAGCTCACCATTTTGTTAAGAAGTAGAGTCATTAAAGACCTCTTTAGAAGTATTTAATGACTAATCGAACACAGTTTAGTGTTTATGTCTCTGTGAATGTTTGAGTGGATTTATGATATATGATATATAATAGTACTTATTGGGAACTGTACAGGGTGTGGTCTGTGTTCTCCTATGCTGTGTGTTGTGCTACATGTACCAAACACATATTTGCATGTACATCTGCTGGTATGTGTGTCTGTCTTTCTATATGTCTGCTTGTATATGTGTGTCTCTGTGTGTCTGTCTATCCATCTATCCATCTAGCTGTGTCTGTCCGTCTGTCTGTCTGATTAATTATCTGTCTATTTTTCTGACTGTCCTTGCATCCATTAATCCATTTATCCATTCATATGTATATGTGTTTCCATATGTCTATCTGTATATGAATCTAGCTGTCTGTCTGTTCATCTGTCTGTCTAAATGATTGTCTGTTTTTTTGTCTGTCTGTCCTTCAATCCACCCATCTATCTATATTTATATATATTTCCATATGTCTATCTGTATATGAATCTAGCTGTCTGTCTGTTTGTCTGTCTGTCTAAATGATTGTCTGTTTTTTCTGTCTGTCTGTACTTCAATTCCTTCGTCCATTTATATTAGTATGTATTATTTCCATATGTCTATCTGTCTGTCCTTCTGTCTGTCTGCTTGTTTCTGTGTGTCTCTGAGTGTCTGTCTATTTTTATGTCTGTTTATCTGTCTGCCTATCCATCTAGTTGTCTGTATCTCCATCCATCCACCCATCCACCCATCCATCTGTAATTGTATGTCTTTCCATATGTCTATCTGTATATCCATCTAGCTGTTTATCTGTTTGTCTGTCTGTCCTTCTGGTTGTCTATCTGTATGTCTGCTTGTATCTGTGTGTCTCTGAGTGTCTATTTTAATGTCTGTCTATCTGTAGGTCTATGTGTCTATCCGTCTAGCTGTCTGTCTGTCAATCTGTATGTTCATCCATAGATCTATATTTGTATGTATTTCCATATGTTTGACTGTCTGTCCTTCTGTCTGTCTATCTATGTCTATCTGTTTGCTATCAAGCTGTCTGTCTGTTTGTGTCTGTCTGATTGATTGTCCATCCATCTCCATCCATCCATCCATCCATCCATCTACATTTGTATATCTTTTCATATGTGTATCTGTCAGTCCTTCTGTCTGTATTTCCATATATCTATTTGTATATCCATATAGCTGTCTGTCAGTCTGTGATTGATTGTCTGTCTGTCCTTCCATCCATCCATCCATCCATCCATCCATCTATCCATCCGTATTTTTGTATATATATTTCCATATGTCTATCTGTCTGTCCCTCTGTGTGTCTTTCTATCTGTATGTCCATCTGTTTATCTGTCTAATTTTATGTCTATTCTGTCTCTATGTCTAGACAGATAGACATCTGTCTGTATTTAGGCAGAGTTAACCTTCCTTTAGTAAAATAAAACGGTAACACTTTACTTGGATGGTCCATTTGATGGCCTCTTTTTGGCTCAACTGACATTCAACTAACATTCAACTACATGTCTATTAAATGCAAATGAACTAAAAGGTAAAAGTAAATGATTCTCTATTGAATATAACCCTACATTCAACTCTAATCCAAACACTTATCTTAATATTTTAGGATTGGGTTTAGGGTTAGATTTTAAGCTTAAGGTTAAGGTTAGGGTTAGAGTTAGGTGTAGGGTTTGATTTTAGGGTTGATTAAGTGTTAAGGTTAGGGTTAGGTGTAGGGTTTGATTTTAGGGTTGATTAAGAGTTAAGGTTAGGGTTAGGTGTAGGGTTAGATTTTATGGTTGATTAAGGGTTAAGGTTAGGGTTAGGTGTAGGGTTAGATTTTAGGGTTGATTAAGGGTTAAGGTTAGGGTTAGGTGTAGGGTTTGATTTTAGGGTTGATTAAGTGTTAAGGTTAGGGTTAGGTGTAGGGTTAGATTTTAGGGTTGATTAAGGGTTAAGGTTAGGGTTAGGTGTAGGGTTAGATTTTATGGTTGATTAAGGGTTAAGGTTAGGGTTAGGTGTAGGGTTAGATTTTATGGTTGATTAAGGGTTAAGGTTAGGGTTAGCTGTAGGGTTTGATTTTAGGGTTGATTAAGGGTTAAGGTTAGGGTTAGGTGTAGGGTTTGATTTTAGGGTTGATTAAGGGTTAAGGTTAGGGTTAGGTGTAGGGTTTGATTTTAGGATTGATTAAGGGTTAAGGTTAGGGTTAGGTGTAGGGTTTGATTTTAGGGTTGATTAAGTGTTAAGGTTAGTGTTAGGTGTAGGGTTAGATTTTATGGTTGATTAAGGGTTAAGGTTAGGGTTAGGTGTAGGGTTAGATTTTAGGGTTGATTAAGGGTTAAGGTTAGGGTTAGGTGTAGGGTTTGATTTTAGGGTTGATTAAGTGTTAAGGTTAGGGTTAGGTGTAGGGTTAGATTTTAGGGTTGATTAAGGGTTAAGGTTAGGGTTAGGTGTAGGGTTTGATTTTAGGATTGATTAAGGGTTAAGGTTAGGGTTAGGTGTAGGGTTTGATTTTAGGGTTGATTAAGTGTTAAGGTTAGGGTTAGGTGTAGGGTTAGATTTTATGGTTGATTAAGGGTTAAGGTTAGGGTTAGGTGTAGGGTTAGATTTTAGGGTTGATTAAGGGTTAAGGTTAGGGTTGGGTGTAGGGTTAGATTTTATGGTTGATTAAGGGTTAAGGTTAGGGTTAGCTGTAGGGTTTGATTTTAGGGTTGATTAAGGGTTAAGGTTAGGGTTAGGTGTAGGGTTTGATTTTAGGATTGATTAAGGGTTAAGGTTAGGGTTAGATGTAGGGTTAGATTTTAGGGTTGATTAAGGGTTAAGGTTAGGGTTAGGTGTAGGGTTTGATTTTATGGTTGATTAAGGGTTAAGGTTAGGGTTAGGTGTAGGGTTTGATTTTAGGGTTGATTAAGGGTTAAGGTTAGGGTTAGGTGTAGGGTTTGATTTTAGGGTTGATTAAGGGTTATGGTTAGGGTTAGGTGTAGGGTTAGATTTTATGGTTGATTAAGGGTTAAGGTTAGGGTTAGGTGAAGGGTTAGATTTTATGGTTGATTAAGGGTTAAGGTTAGGGTTAGGTGTAGGGTTTGATTTTATGGTTGATTAAGGGTTAAGGTTAGGGTTAGGTGTAGGGTTTGATTTTAGGGTTGATTAAGGGTTAAGGTTAGGGTTAGGTGTAGGGTTTGATTTTAGGGTTGATTAAGGGTTAAGGTTAGGGTTAAGTGTAGGGTTTATTAAGGGTTAATGTAGAAAAATGGTCTAATCGAGTAAAAGTACTCAAAAGTATTCAAAATACAATTTCATTAAGTAGCAATACTATTTTAATGCTAGCATGCATCAACAAAGTAAATATCATTATGATGGTATACTGTTAATACTGTCTATAAAATATAGCATAAATGAAGGCAATTCCTACACTGAAGTGCCAGTTTACAGTCTTTTCTGTTAGTAAAATGTACCGGTCACTGTGAGTCTGACCCAGACAGCAGCTGCTGTATGGAGTGTGTTATATAAATGTGCAGCATCCTGTGTTTTAGCTCTAATTATCACCCAGCTATAGCTAACCCCGCACAGCCAGCAAACGAGCATCAGAAACAGTTCTAGAGCGGAAACAACAACAACAGTCCATTAAAACTGGCCTTAACCAGGGCACAGCCAATAACGCACAGTTACAGGTGTGTGTGTGTGTGTGTGTGTGTGTATGAGTGTGTGTGAGGATCAGTGTGTGTGTCTGTATGTGTGATAGCTCCCATAAATCAATTAGAGCTGCGTTTTACGTCTGAAAACAAGTCATTAAAAGCTGCTTTGTGCAGTTCGCCGGCCGCTTTGATTCTCTGTCAGTCAGCTGCTAATCCATAGCCTCAGGTACTCTGACCTGAGAGAGAGAGAGAGAGTGAGAAAGAGAGAGAGAGAGAGAGAAAGAGAGAGAAAGAGAGAGAGAGAGAGAGCAAACCCAGTCCCCTCTCATTAATGTCTGTAATGACTGTGATCAATCTCCCGGTCATCTACAGTATCCACACACAGGGGAGAGCGACAGAGCGCAAAAAAGACAGAGAGAGAGAGAGAGAGAGAGAGACAGAGAGAGAGAGAGACAGAGAGAGAGAGAGAAAAAAATAATCGACCTCCAGAACTGCTCTACAAAAGCAATGAGAGCAGTAACTACAGCAGCATTAGCCCATCCAAACTCCAAACTCCGTCAACACCATCAAACTTGTGCTGGGCCCTATTTTTGCGACACTGTGCAGCTTGATTTAGGGCGTATCAGTGTGTCTTTGCTATCGTAACGACAGGAAAAGTACACCTTGAGCAGCTCGAAATGTGTAAAAGGCATGTACTAACTCTCTTAGCATATCGCTTGCCTTTTCCTGTAAGAGCCAAGTGAGGTCTGACTTTGGCGGATTGCTATTTTAACGGCGCAGCTACCTGGACGTGTACAACGCTTTTCAGCAGAGGAAACTGACCTGCTTGTTCGCATTCATTCATTCTGTCTGTTCATTGTTGATGTCAAAGTTTGCATAGCTGCCAACAGGAACGTGCTATGGGTTTGTGCACTGTGTGCTCATGTTAGAGCTTAGATTCTTTGCCCGAACTCAACCTAAATAAAAAAGGGCCGGACCCAAGCTTTTCCACCATTTTCCATTTGTTTAGAAGCTGTTTTCTATTCTTAAACCATGTTAAATTATATTAGATTAGAGGAAAGTCATTCAGACATCATTATTGTAGCCTAATTTACCAATGTTTATGCCTGTGGATCATTGCTTGCATTGTTTGTGTTCCTCTTTCAGGTCTTATAACAGTAATTATATCAGACAGTCACATGCCCTGATCTCTTTTACTCCAGAAGACATACGGCTGCTCAAAAATATAATCATTTAAAATGTAAAAGGAAGCAGAATTGTTCTATTTTCCTGGAACTGATCATGTTTTGATCAAAATTTTACCAAACGTCTGTTTTTTTTTTTAACTTATTTTTGAATGTATAGACTTTAAATATATTCACACCTAAGATATCTTTTCAACAATGGTTAGACTAGAGTGTTTATGAGTTGAAATCATAAGAATATTGATGATTTAAGTTCATTATATGGCTTATTAATTATTACTTTGTTAAAATACATGGAGAAACAGCATCAGGTGGATTTATGTTTCTTGATAATCAATAATCACACCTCTAGGATACATGTAGATACTAAAAACCTGACACTCAGAGCAGCCTATGCCTTTCAGTATTTTGAGGATCAGGACACACAAAGAAAACTACTGTATATACAAAACTGTAAACTTTTTAGTCTAAATAAATGTAAAAAAAAAGTGTTTAGTGCAAAATAACTACTTAGTAAAAATATGCAAGTAAAATAAAAACTATATAAAGTAGTGCGCACATCATACCTAGCTTTAGTTTGAGTAAAGCAGGTAGTTTCACACTTTTTTTTCTGTGAACACTTTTGAGTCTTTATTTACTGATATTATTTGGTTTGAAACATCATATAAATATGTTTGAAGCACTAAAGGTAAATAATATTGGTTGGGGAAGGAGATTTTTTTTACTTTTTTAGGTGTTTTTCTCAATGGGTTTCTTGTAGATTTAGCTTTACCGCACTGGGATGTGATCGTTATTTTTAGAAAGAGTAAGTTCCGCCCTTTCTAACCATATATGGATTATGTTTATGTGTGAAGGGATTCCTGAGTAATTAAGCTGAGAACACAAGGCGCGATTATAGGGTTCTAAGGGTAAAATAACAAGTCTTTTCTTCTTCAGTGTTGCAATGTTAACTACCATCATTCTGAACAGATTTCGCTCATTCAAACAACGTTGAAATGCCAGCTGGGGAGCTACTAAACTACAGTACATTCCAGACATCGTTAAACTCTGTATATCTGAGCCAGGATCAGGCTCTCTGACCCTACCTAAGCTCTGTAGTCCCTCTCTCCTCGTCCTCCCTTTGAACCAAACTCCCTGCCAATCTCCTCTCTTTAATTACAGCGGGCAGCATTAAAAACCCTCGCACAAATCCTTCCACCCTCGTTAGGCTGCGGAGTAATCAGACCATTCCCGTGAGTTCTGATTACATTTTCTCCATGATGCTGGATTAAGAGTTTTAATTAAAATGATTAGGGCCCATTATATGCCTGTGCGACTGGAGAAATCAGTCCCCAAGGCCCTGTTTCCCTTTCACACTCTCTCTTTCACTGCTAATCGAGCCCATTTCCTCATTTCCAGCTCCCCTCCGCAAACATCTCTCACAAAAGCGGCGCGGAACGAGCGCAGGGCGAAGATCTCGCTGCAGGACTCAGACCGGGCTTGCTTTTTTTACTATTATTATTATTATTATTATTATTATTATTATTATTATTATTATTATTATTAGTCAGAGTATAAAATCCATATCTATCCCACACTCATATTCCTCTTCCTCTAAGTTTATTATCCTGACGGAGGATAAGCTACAGGCTCTATCAGAATCACCGCGGTGAGAACACACTGCACTTGACCTCCGCCACTTTATGATGGGTTGGTTTAATTCTGTGCTGAATTGAATTGATCTGGTTTAATCAACTCTCTCTGGGCAAACAGTAACAATCCATCATAGATGTCTGGGAAAGAAAATTACCTTATTTAAGCTCAGGTTTACAATAAACGGTAACCCTCATTCTCACCCTCATCACCTCCAGAGAGAGCGTGGGCGATTGTGCTCTCTTTCTCTCAGACTCTGGCTGCTGATGGCAAGCAGCATGATCTGGGGTTTCGAACCTACTGTTGGAGATCCTTGGATTACAGTGGTAGCACCTCAGTCTGCAAGATAACCTGTACAATATAAGTTATAAGTATAAAGAATATTATACCTAATATTAGACTCAAGATGTAAAAATATTTGATGTAAGACCTAATATTAGACTTAAGAAGAATATTATACCTTTTTTTACACAAGTTAGAATACAATAGATCTATGGGCTATAGGCTGAACAGAACATATTCATGAAGTTCTTTGCACAAAATCACTCTCTAATAAAGATAAAGATAATCTCACCAGCTCTTTTCTTACCAGTTTTAGTCCCTTTCAGAACGAGCCGTTTAAGGGCTCTGTCCACTTGATGCAAATAAGCTGTTGCTGGCCATGCTCCGTGCTTACACTGAGCATTTACCACACGTTAATGTCAGTACTAAAATGCAAATCATGAACAAGCTTAACTTCGTGCTTAACTGAGATAGAAAAACACAAAACTCATTGTTTAAAATTACTTTTTTCTGCTGACTTACTTCAAAAAGTAGGTACAGATCCCTCCCTCAGACAAATTCTGCTGGCTAATCTACTATTATATTTACTGTATGTACAATTCACAAGAATTCTGCCAGTCAGGTATTAAGGAGCAGTAAATCCACTCAACTGAAGTACCGAGTTATAAGGGTAGATTTTCAGTGAAGTTTCTCCAGCAGCAAAGCTGGAGCAGCATTAGCATTAGCCGCTAATTTCCCTGTTTAGAGGTGAGTATATCAGACTGTATTCTGTGTGTTTACTGTGTTAAAACAAGCTATATCGGACGAACCGCTAGCTGGTAGCACCCTCCCTTACGGGAACACATTTACCGTGACATTTAACCAGTGTTGGGCACGTTACTTTAAAAAAGTAATTAGTTATAGTTACTCGTTACTTCTCCAAAAAAGTAACTCAGTTACTAATGGAGTTACTCCACTATAAAAGTAATTAGTTACCAGTAAAAGTAACTATCGCGTTACTTTTATTATTCGCCCGTCAAAAAAAAAGGAAATGAATTATGTATTTACTATTATTAGAAAAATACCAAACGATAATAAACCCAAAATGTTGACAAAAATATAATCTAACGAATTACAAAAAATAAAAACGAAATTCTTCACAGAACCAAAGAAAATTACTAAAACATATAATACTGAAAAAAACGGAAAAAACGGAAAAACGCGTCTGGGGATGGAGTTAAACAAACCAAGCCACACTCAAAGGAAATATGTATATATAAACAAAATAATGGACAAAAACAACAATCTAATGACCGTTAAAATGGTATTAATATAACAGTTTCACCAAAAGAGAATAGAGCTTAGATCGGCCCAAAAAATCCGACCCGACCCAGCCGGAGCCCGTGCCCGTTCTGCCCAAGACCGAACCATGAACTGTCATTATGAGCCCGAGCCAACCCAAACCATAAACTGTCTGTTTTCGGGCTGATTGAATGAGTGAAATATGATCAGAATTATGTTAATTAACACTGTAACATAGAAGCATAGAACTATTATTTAATTAAAATGATTTTTAAGAACAGCTACACACAATGCTGCAAGTCAAACGCGGAGGCGTTCACGTGCCCCCAGAGCTACGTGATTACATTTTTCATTTTATTATAGTTTAATTCAGTAAGTTTTAATTTGTTTTTAGGATGGGCTTGCTAGTTTTTATTAGTTTTCACACATCTCATCAGAGAGATCAATCTAATAAACGTGAGAGAGAGAGAGAGAGAGAGAAAGAGAGAGAGAGAGAGAGATTTGCTTGTTCTGGAATGAGCTACTCACAGGTAAATGTTCTCACATACTGAATCTCCTGTTTCTCTTTCATCTGCCTGGCGCTCATATTGTAATCCCATACATAGTTCTGCAGTTTTTCAGTGTTTTCTGTCGTATTTTGCGGCTACACCGCCCGCTGTACAACTCCGCTGTACAACAGCTCTTATAAATAAATTAAACATGAAAATTCAGTAATTTCAGTTCGTTTTAGTTAGTTTTATAAACACAAAATACAGTTCGAGATAGTTATGTTTTTTTTTTACTTTTAATTACCGTTTTTATTAGATTCAGTTAACACAAATGTTTTTTCACTTTCAGTTTTCGCTATTTCATTTGCTTTAGTGAACAATAATAATTGGTTATTTAGCAACATTGTGATTATCACACCAGAGCTTTATATAAAATAAAAATAGGAGCCTGATTTCGGGTCGGTCCTCAGGTCAGGTGGGATTCGGGCAGAGAATCTAAGCTCTAAAAGAGAAAGCAGCAGCACCACAAAAACCGGAGCAGCTAAAAAGAGCTTAACATCCTTAATTCGGAACTTGGGTTGTCCACGGCAATCACTGAATTGATTAGAGCACGCAAATCGTCACAATTGTGCCTCACTTCACCACGCCAAACCACAGGCACAGCGGCCAGAAGCTCAAGTTCACCGGAAAGAGGAGGGGTTAACCAGGGCAAACCAAAGTTACAACAAAAAAAAGTTCATAGAGGCTAAAGTAACGTGCAGTAACGGGGTGTCGGAAATGGTAACGGCGTTATAGTTACAGTCAGAGTAATTAGTTAGATTACTCGTTACTGAAAAAAGTAACGGCGTTAGTAACGCCGTTAGTTTTAACGCCGTTACTCCCAACACTGCATTTAACCGTGCTAAAATATTGCCGATCTTAACTTACTTTAAATAAATGGAAGTGTTTTCAGGAGAGAAATCTGTGTAGATTAAGATCCAGCACTCGTTTGACTTTGAAAATGTGCCTTATAATCCAATGTGCCTAAATACAGAGCACCTTATAGGTAATAGTAATTATAGCATGCTTTCTTGATACTGCCATATAGAATCTTATAAACTCATCTGATGATGAATTAAGATTACAATTTAATAATAATAATAATAATAATAATAATAATAAATATTCTTTATTTATATAGCACCTGTCATACAAAAAAATTTTACATGGGGGAAAGAAAGTAAGAAATCGAGCACAACAAGCAAGCAAGACAACTGAAAAACAAAAACAACAAAAAGTCAATTAAAATGAGCACTAATAAAACATAATACTCATAAACAAATGAATGAAAATTATGATAGAGTAATAATACAACCAAAAAAGCAGACAGATAAAAATCAAATCTAATTAAATGCTAGAAGAATAAAAAAGTAAGATTATATTATGGTAGTACAAAAATAGAATCAAACAATAAAACAGTTAAAATAATAAATAAATAAGAAGAAGGATCTAATTAAAAGCTAGAAAAAATAAGAATAAGGTCTAATTAAAAGCTAAATGTAAAAATATACGTTTTTAGCTTTTTCTTTATCAGTAATGTGTTCCAGATTTTTGGCACATAAAAACAGAAAGCCTCCTCTCCGCTCTTTTTAAGTCTATCAAAAAGGTGCTGAAACATTAATTAATTTATTGACTAGTAATAAAACCTTAAATTTGACTCTAAAAGAAACAGGTAGCCAGTGGAGGGAAGCTAAAATTGGTTTGATATGGTCGTTTTTTTAGTACCTGACTATTTATAATGCATAATAAACATGACTAAAATGTCTTATCAAGTCAAGTCAAGTCAAGTAGTTTTATTGTCAATACTGCATATGTACAGGACATACAGAGAATTGAAATTACGTTACTCTCCTTCCCAATTTTACAGCAAGTACAGATAATAGATATAATAAAGGAGAATGGGAGACACTATGTGTACAATACAGCAGGGACACAAATAGACATACATGAGACAAAAACAAGGTGCAGTGGTGTGGGGGAGAAATAGATATATAAATATAAGTAAATAAGTAAAAATAGATATATAATTATAATATAAAAGAGTGGGAGA
This sequence comes from Astyanax mexicanus, assembly GCF_023375975.1. Taxonomy (NCBI): domain Eukaryota; kingdom Metazoa; phylum Chordata; class Actinopteri; order Characiformes; family Acestrorhamphidae; genus Astyanax; species Astyanax mexicanus. The sequence goes on from NC_064408.1 coordinate 119,206,781, forward strand.
CACTATATATTCAATACAGCAAGACACAATAAACATACGTAAGACAATAGTGCAATATTGATGGTGATTGAGATGGAATGACAGTAAAAATAGTAAATAACAGTAGTGCAAATACGGTATATGGTATATAGCTTAAGGCTGGTAAAGTGAATGGGTGCGTAAGTCCTTAAAATTCACAGTTTAATTAAGTGGAATTAAAGTGCGTATTGACAGTGCAAGTATATCAGTAGTGCAGGTGTTGTGTAGTGCAAGTCCGTTTGGAAGGGACCAGTACTTTGTGCATTGTAGTGCAGAGTTTCAGTACTGTATTAGTGGGGGTTCAGGATGCTGAGTGAGTGTGTGCTGGGGGCAGGATTGGGATGGGGGTAGAGCAGGAAGAGAGTTCAGCATCCTCACAGCCTGATGGATGGGGCTGTCTCGCAGTCTGCTGGTCCTCGCCCCGAGACTCCGCAGTCTCCTCCCTGATGGCAGCAGGCTGAAGAAGCTGTGTAGTGGTTGAGAGGGATCTCCTGCCAGACGGAGGGCTTTCCGTGTGAGGCGGGAGCTGTACAGGTCCTGAAGGGAGGGGAGAGAGGTGCCAACAATCTTCTCAGCTGCTCTCACGATGCGCTGGAGGGTCCTGCGGCAGGATGCTGTGCAGGCCCCGTACCACACGGTGAAACAGCTGGTCAGTATGCTCTCGATGGCCCCTCTGTAGAAGGTGGTCATGATGGGGGTGGGGGCTCCAGCTCTTCTCAGCTTGCGGAGAAAGTAGAGACGCTGATTTGCCTTCCTGGCCAGTGACGCTGAGTTGGTGCTCCAGGAGAGGTCCTCTGTGACGTGCACACCCAGGAACTTGGTGCTGCTCACCCTCTCCACAGCAGTTCCGTTGATGAACAGAGGGGTGTGCAGTGTGTGAGTTCTCCTGAAGTCCACAACAATCTCCTTGGTCTTCTCTGTGTTCAGAGAGAGATTGTTGTGTTTGCACCAGGAGGCCAGGCGGCTCACCTCGCTCCTGTAGTGTGACTCATCGTTGTTGCTGATGAGACCCACCACCGTCGTGTCATCCGCAAACTTGATGAAGAGGTTGGAGGTGTGTGCTGGTGTGCAATCGTGGGTCAGCAGAGTGAACAGAAGGGGGCTCAGCACACATCCTTGGGGAGCCCCTGTGTTCAGTGTGGTGATGCTGGATGTGCTGCTGCCAACCCGCACTGCCTGTGGTCTTCCAGTCAGGAAGTCTAACAGCCAGTTGCACAGTGAAGTGCTCAGCCCCAGACTGTCCAGTTTGTGTATGAGCTGTTGGGGGACGATTGTGTTGAATGCTGAGCTGAAGTCAACAAACAGCATTCTGACGTAGGTGTCTTTCTTGTCCAGGTGTGTGAGGGCTGAGTGGAGAACAGTGGAGATGGCATCATCGGTCGAGCGATTTGACCGATAAGCAAACTGGTAGGGGTCCAGGGAGGGGGGGAGCAAAGACTTGATGTGATGCATGACTAGTCGTTCGAAGCACTTCATGAGGATGGGGGTGAGTGCAACTGGACGATAGTCATTGAAACAGGATGGCGATGCCTTCTTTGGGACAGGGATGATGGTGGTGGCTTTGAAGCATGTGGGAACCACCGCCTGACTCAGAGAGGTGTTATAAATGTCAGTATAAACCTCTGCGAGTTCCCAGGCACAGTCTCTCAGCACACGGCCAGGAATGTTGTCAGGCCCAGGAGCTTTCCGAGCATTGATCCTGCTGAATGCTCTCCTCACACTGTCTGGGGACAGCGTCAGCACCTGGTCACCAGGAGGAAGGATGGATTTCTGGGCGGGTGTGTTGTTGAGTGGCTCGAACCTTGCGAAGAACCCATTCAGGTCGTTCAGCAGAGATGTGTCGCTGTCGCAGGTCTGTGGATGTGGTTTATAGCCTGTGATAGACTGGATACCCTGCCACAGGTTCTGTGTGTCTCTGCTGTCACTGAAGTGTTGGGAAATCTTCTTTGAGTACAGCCTCTTAGCTTTCCTGATCCCGCGGGACAGGTTGGCCCTGGCTGACCTCAGGCCTGCCTGGTCACCTGTTCTGAAGGCTGCATTTCTGGCCTTCAGGAGCTTGTGGACCTCTCCTGTCAGCCATGGTTTCTGATTCGCTCGAACAGTGACGGTCTTGAGGTCGGTTACATCATCAGTGCACTTGGTGATGTAGGCAGAGACAGTTTCTGTGTACTCCTGAATGTCTGTGGAGTTGTTGTGGGTGGCAGCCTCTCTGAACATATTCCAGTCTGTTGTGCTGAAACAGTCCTGAAGTGCCTCTGAGGAACCCTTTGGCCATACTCGTACCTGCTTAAGAACTGGTTTGGTGACTTTAACCAGTGGTCTGTAAGCTGGCATTAGCATAATGGTGAGGTGATCAGAGGCTCCCAGGTGGGGGAGGGGGGAGGCTCGGTAGGCTCCTCTGTGTCTAGTAAAGACCTGGTCCAATATGTTGTTTCCCCTGGTTGGAAAGTCTATGTGTTTAAAAAGTCCCGAAAACACACTCTTTGGGTCTGCATGGTTGAAATCTCCAGCCAGAATGAGAAAAGCATCTGGGTGCGCTGTCTGCTGCTCACTGATGTACTGGTACAGTTCATTCAGTGCTTCACTCCTCACGCTGTTGTTGAAGGTCGGAGGGATGTAAACAGCAGCGATCAGCATGGCGGAGAAATCTCTCGGTAGATAGAACGGACGGCATTTGATAATCATCAGTTCCACTACCGGTGAGCAGTGTTTACAGACCACAACAACGTTCCGACACCAAGCATCGCTGATGTAAACACAGAGCCCGCCGCCGCGGCTCTTATAGGTTTGTATACATGTATAATATTTATATCCATGTTTATAAAGCCTTATAAATGCTTTGTAACGTGTTATGAGTATGTTTATAATGTCTATTAGACATGACATTCATAGAAAGTGTTCTCTACTAGTTTCTACGGTAACACTTCTATGAATGTCATCTCTATTAAACTCTATAACCACATTCATAACATAATAATTATAATGCATTCATAAGGCTTTATAAACCTGGCTATACATATTTATAAAAATGTGTAAGTCATTATAGCAATGTTTATTATGCAGCATGAACTGTGATTATAATGCATTAATAGCTGTGTTTATAACATGTTATACATCAATACCAAGAAACTCAGTCCCAGCTTGTAGACTTTATCATGACTAAAAAAGCTTCCAACTTATAAACACACCCTCAATAATCCTATTAATATATTTTTAACCACTGATAAATTATTCTTGTCTTGAATACTATATTATTTATAGTCAATTATAGTGTATTATAACAGGTCTTTGTGCGCTTTAAGTAAAGTGCCAGACTTTCATTGTAGGACTAGATTATTAATAATAGAGATATGCTATTTTAACATATATATTATAAGCACCGGTTATAATGTATTATGATCACAAGTCATAATGCTTAACAATGATGGCTATAATGGGTTATGCATTTTTATAAATATGTAAAGTCACGTTTATAATGCCTTATGAATGCATTATAATTTGTTATGAATGTGGTTATAGGGTCTAATAAAGATGACATTCATCGAAAGTGTTACCGTATCTTCTAGTATTTGTACTTCATTACTTTTACACCTACTTACACTTACACAACTCTGACTAGTGATAATATTGATTATATCGTAACGTTTGATGCTTTGTGATTCCCACCTCTGGCAGGAAAGTAGGGAAGTAGAGAAGTAAGGAAGTAGGGAGGTAGTGGGTTTGGGACGCAGCCCACAGAGTTTCTAGTTTTCTAGTTCTTTGCTGAGCGTCTGGAGAAAGGTTCTCCTGTCTTTTTCAGTAAAAGGAGGGTTTAATTCGCAGCGGCATCATCAGATTTGCCAGGCTGTGATATGTGAGAGTGTGTGAGTGTGTGTGTGAGAGTGTGTGTGAGTGTGTGTGTGTGTGTGAGTGTGCATGTTTGTATGAGTGTGTAAGGGCTTTTTCCGGCCCACTGCCTGGTGAATGGCTGTGTGTCGGCCCAGGCTGGGGGGAGAGATGCAGCAGTTTGGCTGCTGCTGATGACTGAACAAGCTAAAAGTCGGCGTGCGCTCTCTCTTTTTCTCTCTCTCTCTTTCTCTCTCTCTCTTTTCCCTCTATTCTTCCCCCTCCACCACCTCCTCCACCCCCCCCCCACCCCCCTCCTACCCTTGGCTCCATTGTACAGCTGTCACTAGCTGGCATGCCTCCCCTGACAATCTGCTCTTTAATAGCTAATATCAGGGTACATTTCCTGCGGCACTGGACTGGAACTGAGAGATGGTGGCTGGGCTATAGGCATCTCTTTTTCTCCCACACACACACACACACACACACACACACACACACCGTGTGTGTGAGCCTGCTGACAGACGGCTGCTGAGTCATCTTCTAATCTAAAGCAACAATCTTGCTGTCCTCTGTCCATCTTGGTGGAACAGCACAACACGGCCACACACACACACACACACACACACACACACACTCCACTCGTGAACAAGCACTACTTGCACCCACATTAGCATTCTGCTAACACACACCGCTGACACGCGGTTTCTGTATTTCTGACTTTGTCAGACAGCTCCATTACCCTCCGCACGTCTTAATGATGCAACCCAACTCAAACACATTACTCACTATTATTCACTATCAACAAATAACAAACCTGATGCAACTCTATTGCGTCTGCTTTTCTTCACCTGTCACACACACACACACACACACACATGCATACACACTGTGTCACGTAAAATAACACACAACATAAACTTCAGTTTCTGAATCAGTTTATCTAATTTTGCTATTTATAGGTTTATGTTTGAGTAAAATGAACATTGTTGTTTTATTCTATAAACTACAGACAACATTTCTCCCAAATTACAAATTAAAATATTGTCATTTAAAGCATTTATTTGCAGGAAATGAGAAATGGCTGAAATAACAAAAAAGATGCAGAGCTTTCAGACTTTAAAACAAGTTCATATTCATAAAGTTTTAAGACTTCAGAAATCAATATTTGGTGGAATAAACCTGGTTTTTAATCACAGTTTTAATCATGCATCTTGGCATCATGTTCTCCTCCACCAGTCTTACACACTGCTTTTGGATAACTTTATGCTTTACACTCCTGGTGCACAAATTCTTTGCGCCTTCACTTGAGGATACTTTCAAAGTTCTTGAAATTTCCTTTTCTTTATTTAGTTGAGTAGTTTTTGCTTCTCATAATCTGGATTAGAACATTACTCAAATATTCACTATTCGCTGTATACCTGTAACTCTACCTCTTCACTACTTTACAACTGATGCTCTCAAACTAACATTAAGACACAGTACATTCTTAAAGTAATTAACTCCTGATGAGTTCAGCACAGCTGTTAACTGAAAGCCATGTTATTCTACTTCATAAAGCTGACTGAGAAAATGCTGTACATCCTGTTGCTTGTGCAAAATGGCAAAACATGAACAAGCTAGTTCATGCTTAACTTAACATGACTTGCCACAGAGAGTAGGTACAGATTCCTCCCTCAGAAGAAGTCTGCTGGCTAATTCTGCTGTGTACTGTCTGAGGTTCTCAACCAGTAGGCCAAAATGGAGAATCTTCAACTGATCTAGTGGGTCTGGTGGTTCTGGTGGTGGTTGATATACGAGTGGTGGTGACGTCACAGTAAGGGAGCATCCAAACGACACCAAACTCGTCCAACTCACAGAAACGGATGGATGGATTTCAGCTGTTAACACCTCATAAAGCTGAATGAGAAAATGTTGCACAAGAGGTTAAAAGCTGTCATCTAAGCACGATGTGCTAGTTTGAAAAATCTAAAATATAAATATATTCTGGTTTGTTTAACACTTTTAGATTACTAAACAATTCCATATCTTTTAAATTTATAGTTTAAATTATTTCAGTATTACTCTAAAATGCAGAAAATGTAAAAATAATGCAAAAAATTTGTAACATTTACTAACATTATTGGGTTTACTGGCTGTTTAAAACTCTTTGTTTGTTGTAGCTAATTTGTCTGGATGTGTCTGAGTGATTTATTCTCTAAGAGAACTGATCTTTTATGCTGAGATTACTCATAAACGCTGCATATTTACCGCTCCAGCCTGGTATTATGCTGAGAACAAAAAGAGAAAGTGCTGAAATCCGCATGTTAAACAGACACTCCAGAAGGCCGTCCCCCTCTCTGTGGCTGGCCTGTTACTCTCTGTGCCCTCTGCTTTTCATTCCAGATCCTGATCCGGTGCCAAATAAACCCCGGCTAATGCGCCTCTCCGCCGCCTCCGCTATTCATCTCCCTGACATCTCCCCGCATTAATATTCATTAACGCCTGGCACTCTCCAAACACACGCTCTCACGCTAACGCTACGCTAAGAGAGGAGCTACAGGAGCTAGGGTCACCTGAGCCTAAACCCCATCCACTCTGAGCAGCCACCCGCCACTGCCTGCCTGCCACCCGCCACTGCCTGCCTGCCACCCGCCACTGCCTGCCTAACATCTGCCACTGCCTGCCTGCCACTGGCCACTGCCTGCCTGCTACCCACCACTGCCATTTACCATCCGCCACCACCTAAATGCCTGCCTAACACCCGCCACTGCCTGCCTGCCTAACACCCGCCACTGTCTGCCTAACACCTGCCACTGCCCACCTAACACCTGCCACTGCCTGCCTAACACTCGCTACTGCCTTCCTAACACCCGCCACTGGCGGCCTAACTCCCGCCATAGCCTGCCTGCCTAACACCTGCCACTGCCCACCTAACACCTGCCACTGCCTGCCTAACACTCGCTACTGCCTTCCTAACACCAACCACTGCCTGCCTAACTCCCGCCATCGCCTGCCTGCCTAACACCCGCCACTGTCTGCCTAACACCTGCCACTGTCACCTAACACCTGCCACTGCCTGCCTAACACTCGCTACTGCCTTCCTAACACCCGCCACTGGCTGCCTAACTCCCGCCATCGCCTGCCTGCCTAACACCCACTACTGCCAGTCACCTGCCTGAGAGAGAGAGAGAGAGAGAAATATAAATAGAGAAAATAGAGAAAAAGAAAGTAAGAGAAATAGAGAAACAGAAAGAGAGAAAGAGAAAGAAAGAGAAAAAGAAATAATAAAAAGAAATAGATAAGATGTAAGAGAAGTGATTGAAATAAATAGAGAACGATAGTAAAAAAAGAGAATAAGAATAAGAATAAATATAAAAATAAGAGAAATAGAGGAAAGAGAGAGAGAGAGAAAGACAGCTGTACTCAGAATTACAATCCTGCACAGAACACGAAGGAAAGATTAAATGAAAGAGGGATCAAGAAGCAAAAAAAGAATGGACAAAAATAAAGAAAACACAACAGAACAATAGAAGACGAGACAAATAGAAGAAGACAAAACAAAAGGACACAGACAGAGGAGAGCAGACAAAAGAATGGAAGTGACAGAGAATGAGGAAACAAAAGAGAAAAAGAAAGCAAGGAAACAAAACATGAAGAACGGAAGAGGACCAGAACCGACAGAAGGGAGGATGGAGAATTTACAGACAAGTACATCAAAAAGAACAAAAGACAGAAAAATGATGAAAATGATTAAAAGAAGAGGAGAACAATGACAGATGGAGAAGAGAAGCAAGTAAAAAACAAGAATAAAGAGATGACATTAGAGAAGAAAACAGAAAAGGCAGAACTAAACAGAATTGCAAGAAGAATGAAAAATGAATAAACTACAAAAAAAGAGAAAAACAAAGGAAAAAGGTGAGATTAGAGAAAGAAGAGAAAGAATGCAAGAATAGGAGGAGAAAAGAGGAGAAGAAAAAAGTATTGAATAAAAATATGAGACAAAAGAAGAACTGACGGTGAAGAGAAGTGAATGGGACATAAGATGAGAAGTGAATGGAATATATTATAATTAAAGAGAAAACAATAAGAAAGAATATGAGACAAAAGAAGAACTGACAAGAGAAGTGAAGAGAAAGAAGATGAGAAGTGAATGGAATATAAAAAAAATGAGAAGAGAAGAGAAGAAAAGAGAAGAGAAATAATATGAGACAAACTAAGATTTAAAGTAGAAGAAAAGCAAAGTAATAAGACAAAAAAATAGAGGAAAAGGAATAAGAGATTGAGAATAGAAGAGACGAGACAAGATGAGAAACTACAATGATAGAGGGAAAGACGAAGAGAAGAGATGAGAAAAGAAAAGAAAAAAGTATTAAAATAATATATAATACAAAAGAATAATGGAAGGTGAAGAGATGTGAATGGGACATGAGATGAGAAGTGAATGGAATATATTATAATAAAAGAAAACCATTAGAAAGAATATGAGACAAAAGACGACTGAGAAGAGAAGTGAAGAGAAAAAAGATGAGAAGTGAATGGAATATAAAACAAAAAATGAGAAGAGAAGAGAAAAGTATTGAAGGTATATGAGACAAAAAAGAAGAATAGAGGGTAAAGAATAGACGAGAATAGACAAATTAAGATGAAAGGAGAAGGAATAAAAGAGTAGTCCAGCTGTCTAAAGCATTGCCACTATGTTCAGAAGATTACTGGTTCAAATCCTGGTTATGCAGCTTGCCATCAGCTGCAGGAGCACAAAGAGAGCGCACAATTGGCTTTCTTGCTCTCTCTGGGTGGGTACAGTAGATGGCGCTCTTTCCCCTCATCACTTCTAGGGTGATGTGGATCAGCACAAGGCTGCGTCTGTGAGCTGTTGTATCGGAACCGAGTCGCTGCGCTTTCCTCCGAATCATTTTTATCATTATTGGCCTAGCTAAAAAAAAAAAGAAATAAAGATATAAAGATAGCAAATGAGAAGAAATGAGAGAAGAAGAGCAAAAATGAGACACAAGAAGAATAAAAAAAGACAAACGTTTTGAGACAAAAGTTATAAAAGAGAAGAGAAGAAGAGAGTAGAAGAGTAGGGTTTTTTTCTGGACACTGGTTTGCTGGATTGCTGGATGCTGGATTGGCCACACATGTTGAGGACCCCGGGCCATCTGCTGCTCCACATTTTTGCATTCATCTCTTTTTCTTTTCTCAGGATGGAGATTCCATCTGAGCCTAAGAGGCTAACAGCGCTCAGCCTGGCCTGCAGCTCTGACATGCAGGATGTTGTTACTGAAATTTGGGGGTAATTTAAGGCAGTGGAGTCGGGGGTCTGGGATGGATCACTTCCAGGAACTTTAGGGTAACACCTGTCCCATAAAAAAAGCCATCAAATTGTTGCAGGTGTTTGAGCAGAAATAGATGTTCTCGGAGAGCGAGACGAGCCCTCCTGAGCCCGAGAGGGCATATCAAAGAAAGAAGGAAAAGAAAGAAAGGAAGAAAAAGGAGGTTAAATTACGATTCTGCGACTGGTTCCAAACATGTGTTGGGTGTAGCTAATTCCAGAAAGTGCTTACGCACGCAGTCTCGGGCCAGAGAGCTTAGCGTGATCCAGTGGGGCAGGACTCCATCTCCTGAATCAGTAATAAACCCTGACGTGAAAAGCCTTGTTTGGGTCGTTTCTGCGTTAGAGACTCCCGGGTTTCTAAGAAAAGGGTCTGTAACGTTGTTGGACCGAGCTGACCTGGATTATATGGAGTTGTAGGTCAAGGAAGGTCAGAAAAGTTAATTTCTTAAGTAATTTATGTAAAAAGAGAAGAGAAGAGAAGAGAAGAGAAAATGAGTGAATGGAATGTAAAACAAATGGAATATAAAACAAAAAATGGGAAAAGAAGAGAAGAGAAGACAAGAGAAGAGAAATAAGATGAGAAGTGAATGGAATATAAAACAACAATGTGAAGAGAAGAGAAGAGAAGAGAAAATGAGTGAATGGAATGTAAAACAAATGGAATATAAAACAAAAAATGGGAAAAGAAGAGAAGAGAAGACAAGAGAAGAGAAATAAGATGAGAAGTGAATGGAATATAAAACAACAATGTGAAGAGAAGAGAAGAGAAGAGAAAATGAGTTGTGAATGGAACATAAAACAAAAATGAGAAAAGAAGAGAAGAGAAGACAAGAGAAGAGAAATAAGATGAGAAGTGAATGGAACATAAAACAAAAATGAGAAGAGAAGGTATTGAAAGAATATGAAATAAAAGAAAAGGTGAAGGTGAAAAAAGTGAATGGGACATGAAATAAGAAGTGAATGGAATATAAGACAAAAAATGAGAAGAGAATAGAGGAGAAAACCAGAGGAAAGAATATGAAACACAACAAGACTAAGAAGAGAAGAGAAGAGAAGAGAAGAGAAGAGAAGAGAAGAGAAGAGAAGAGAAGAGAAGAGAAGAGAAGAGAAACAAAGATTTCAAGTTGAAAATAATAGAAAAGAATATGATACAAAAAAAGACTGAGAAGAAAAGGACAAGAAGAGAAGAAAAAGAATAGATTTAAAGTAGACAAGAAACAAATGAATAAGACGTAGATTATATGGAGCTCTAGGTCAAGGAAGGTCAGAAAAGTTCATTTCTTATGTAATTTACGTAAAAAAATTTGTGAAGTGACTTCCTGTTTCAAAGGCAACAGAAGTTGTTTATTTGTATATGTAAGGTGTTTTTTACTCACTTTTTTCTCTTCCACAACGTTATTCCTTTACAGCTTCAAAAACATGTTTTATGCAAATGAGGCGATTGCGATTAGCAACTTCTAGCGACTTTTAGGACAGCCAATAGCCACAATAACCAGAGGTACAGTACAGGCCAAAAGTTTGGAAACAGCTTCTCTTCTTCAGTGCGTTTTCTTTATTTTCATGACTGTTTACATTGTAGATTCTCTCTGAAGCTATGAATGAACTATGAATGAACACATTCGGAGTTTTATTAACTTAACAAAAAACATGTTTTATATTCTAGTTTCTTCAAAATAGTCACCCTTTGCTCTGATTACACTCTTGGCATCATTCTCTCAATGAGCTTCATTAAGAGGTGGCCACCTGAAATGAAAAGTTTTCCAACAGTCTTGAAGGAAGGAGTTCCCAGAGGTGTTTATTAGCACTTGTTGCTTCTTTGCCTTCTTCACTCTGTGCTCCAGCTCACCCCAAACCATCTGGATTGGGTTCAGGTCCGGTGACTGTGGAGGTTCAGCTCATTTTTTGTTAAGTACATAAAACTCCACATGTGTTCATTCATAGTTTTGATGCCTTCAGTGAGAATCCACAATGTAAATATTCATGAAAATAAAGAAAACGCACTGAAAAAGAGAAGGTGTCCAAACTTTTGGCCTGTACTGTATATGTGTCTGAAAAAAAAGAACCTTAACTAAACAGTACATTTCTGCATGCCTATCTATATATTTTTTCATCTTTCATCATTTTTTCTTCATAGTTCATTTCTTCATATGGGTTTTGTATGTAGTTTACTTATTTTATATATAAACCAAAAGTCCTGGTTTACACAGAGCTTGGAGAGCGAGTTCTGCGCAGTGACCTTTGCTGTAATGAACATCAACAGCATTAATGCAAGAAGCAGCTCGGCCTGTCGCACAAATTATGCATGTGATGCTGAATTTAAGACCATTTTCTGGTTTCATAGCTTAAAAAATGTCATCTATATACATTATGTCCCAAGACAGTACCCTAGAACAACGCTGATCTAATGTTAATACTATGTTAAATGCCTGGCAGACTGTGTGTTTTTACAAGAAATCTCCTCAACATGTTGAGTCCAAGAAAACACTGAGGCACAGAAACTGTGAAATAACGTCTTTAAAAAAAAAAAAAAAAAAAAAAAAAGACTTTTGGATTGACCAGAGTAATTGGTAACAGGATTGGTAACCAGAGGCTTTCTAACCAGAATTTAAGGTTGTTGAGGGCCAAGGGTCTGATCAAGGCACAATTCCTGTTTTTAACTAAACAATACTTTGATGAATGTCTATATTTTGTAATCTTTAGTACAATTTTGACCCAACATTGATCAAAAAACAAACCTATAAAAACAAATAAATACAAATAGTTTTTTTGATTATGTTGTCACTCATTCTACCCCCAAAAAAGAACAGGAATCATTGAAAGTCCAGTATTTGGGAATGCCATAGCTTTCTAAGTGAAAATTACTTTCTGAATACAACTGCAATAGTGTCAATTCTAAGTCTCACGACCTTCTACAAAGTGCTTTGCATCAAAAGCTTGCGTCAAGCTTACCTTTCCCATCAGTGCCGTTCTGCAGTGGCACAGGGGGCGAGAGGCTTTTGCAGGGTTCCTTGTTGCCATTCTCCCTGGTCACCGCCAAGCTTTTCTGCTTGCACTTGGGGGCATCGAGGGATTTGAGCTTCTTGGCATGCTTAGTGCCTTTGTAGTGGGCCAGCGCTTGGCTCTGTAGAAGAAAGAGGGGATGAGCCAGGCAGAGAATGGGAAAGAGAGAGAGAAAAAAGGATATAGGTCAGTCAGAAACAATACCCACATAACCTAACAGCTTGTAAATATGTAACACAGTCCATAGCTGTGATCTTTTACATCTTTTTATTGACGTTTAAGGCCAACAGGTAATAAAATTCATTAGGACCAAGTGGTTCTGATTAAATTAAAATTAAAATACTGAACATTTTGTATCACAGGGTTCAGTCTTAGCATCTGTTTGCCAGTAAGCCTATGGGATCCATTCAAAACTAGCGACTGGATAACACACCAACAATTGGAGTCTTTCCATTATCCAGGCACCAAGAGGTGATTTGGGACACATATCAAATCTTAGAAGGAGCTGGAACTGGCGCAAATCTTCAAAAAGTATCTATAAAACACCCGGATATGTTTAATATCCTCTTTAGTAACCAATAACTTAAACAAATCACAAGTCACACTCACAAACTCTTTGTATGCGTTTCTTCCTTATCTTCTAGTGATGTTTCTCCTTTTGAGTTTTAATTGCTTCCAGGGCTTTTTCCTCAAACTCTTAGAAATATAAGTTTTTTCCCCATGGGTTTTACTTTACACAAGTTTTGTGTTTTCCCTAGGGCTTCTTCCCTAAACTGTTAGGAAAAACGTTTTTCACCCAGGGGGTTCTTTTACAAACTTTTAGGAAGCTTAATTTTTCTCCAGGGGTTCTTTCTAAAATTTGTAGGAAGTTTTGTTTTTTTTTTCCCCAGGGGCTCTTGCTCAAACTGTTAGTACGTTTATTTTTTTTCCCCAAATTCTTCCTCAAATTCTTAGAAAGTTTTGGATTTTCCAGTGGGGTGCTTTCTTAAAATCTTAAGAAGTTTTGTGTTTTTTGTCACAGCGTCTTCCTAAAATTCCTAGGAAGTTGTGTTTTTCCTCCAGGGGCTCTTCCTCAAACTGTTAGGAAGCTTAATTTTTTCCCAGGGGTTCTTCCCCAAATTCTTAGAAAGTTTTTGATTTTCCAGTGGGCCTCTTCCTTAAAATCTTAGTTTTGTGTTTTTCCCAGGGGTTTTTCTTTCTTAAACTTTTAGGAGTATTAGTTTTTTTTCCCCTGGGTCTCTTTTTCAAACTCTTTGGAAGTTTTTTTTTGTTTGTTTGTTTTTTTTTTGGGGGGGAATTTTGGTTCCTAACTTGGTCTCTTTCTTTTTTAGGAAGTTTGGATTCCTCATTATATTAAGCCAATTTTAATTTTTTGTCTTGGTTGATTTTAGGGGCTATTTCCCATACTAAAATACTTAACATTTTTTATCAGAGTTTAGACTTAGCATCTGTGAGCCAGTAAGCCTACGGGATCCATTCAAAACTAGCGACTGTCTCAGTAAAAATCAATATGCAGTTCAGTTTTGGTTCCTTTCTTGGGTTAACACTTTTAGGGCATCTTTCCTTCTTTGGGTGTTTGCCATTAAAGTTTTGGTTCATCCCTGGGGTTCTATCTCACTCAGACACTTAGGAAGGTATAGTTCCTTTCAGAGATCTTTATTACACACTTAGGGACATTCAGTTCCTTTAAGGTTTGTTTCCCATTATATTAGGAAGTTTTAATTCCTTCCTGGTGTTCTTTCTTAGACTTTTAAGGAGTTTTGATGATGCTATATTCTTCCTCAAAGTTGTTCTTTGTAATCTTGTAATCTGTAAATTTTGGATCCTTCCAGGGTTCCTTCTTTATCCTGTTAGTAATTCTATGTCTTCCCCAAGGGGCTCTTCCCTAAACTCTTAGGAATTCTTTTTTTTTTCCAGGGCTTTTTCCTTGTAATCTTGTAATCTGTACATTTTGGCTCCTTCTATGGTTCCTTCTTCATCCTGTTAGTAGTTCTACGTCTTCCCCAAGGGGTTCTTCCTCAAACTTTTAGGAGAGAACTTTTAGGTCTCCCACATGGTTCTTTATCGAACCCCACCACCACCTCCAGGATGGTTCTCCCAGTTGCCCAGTTTGCCCCTATGCCTTCAAAATTGGGCAGGACTCTGTGTGGTTCCAGAAATCTTCAAACCTGGGCTGATAATGGGGCCTTCGCCAAATACTTATTTATATGCTTTTATATCTTTTGAGATTAAAATGTTGGTTTCATTCTTTTGTCTCCAGGGTAATTCTGGTAGAACTATAGATAAAAAGAAACCAAGGAGACAAAGCTTAAAAGAAAATTTCCAAGGAATATGAGGAGGAACCTCAAAGAACCAAGACTTTCTAAGAATATGTTGCAGTACCACTGTGGAACCATAACTGACAATGAGAAACTCTTAAATAAGAACCAGATAGAACCAAGACTTGAGGAAACGTCCCTTAGGCCAAGGTGAATTTGAATGCCATACGGTGAATTTGGAAGTCGCACAGCATCAGGCGCCTTTCACAGTGCCTCTGCATTATTAATAGGCCTGAGGCGAGTTTTTTTTTTTTTTGCCATGTAGACAGGCAACAAACTGGCAAATTTGTGCCAAGGTTTCTGCCATAAAAAATGTAATATCCCACAGCGGTAAGGGCAAGATCTCTCCACCCTGCTGAATTCCTTTTTGTTTCCAACGTTTGCTCAAAGCGGAGCTGTCAGTTACCTGTAAATCACAGAGACGATTCAGCGAGAGATTTACGAGCTCCAGCGGCTTGCTCTAAAGCGAGTGAAACTGCTAGGCAGATGGACTTGGCCGAACTTAAAATGACATACAAGATTTGAGTGGCCTTGGTATAGTCCTCGAGCTCTCCTCTGCAGCAGATGGGTACTGCTTGCTCGGTTCAAGTCCAGCGAGACACAATCGGGCTGTATCTTCAACCGTGACCGTGCGAGGCAGGGGGTGGGTGCAGCTCGCAGTTCACAACTTCTGGACCCTGACTAATGTTCGGTTCAGTTCAGGTTTAGAGCTGTTATGTTACAACAGATATTTGTTCCAAAAGAGAAATCAGCAGGTCAAGACCCTTAATGAGCGTAGCAGAGAGAGACTGTGCAGCTCAAAAACTCCCTGAAGAAACAATGAAAAAGGAAAAAGGACATAAAATACAGTGTTTATGTAAGAAACCCTGGGGCAACCAAAAGTTCCTAAAAAGAAGAAGCACAATCCTTCGGAGGAACTAAAACTTTCTAAAACTTCAATTAAGAACTTTTGGGAGGACCCAAAGATTCCTAAGAGTATGAGGCACAATCCTTCGGAGGAACTAAAACTTCCTAAAAGTTAAATTAAATACCCCTGCAAAGAAACAAAAGTTCTTAAGAGTATCAGTAAGAACCACAATAAGCTGGTGATTGATTGAAAGATGAAATTACATAGGGTCTGTTCCTGTTTGATTCTTGGTTACTTCCAGGGTTCTTTCTAAAACTCATGACTTTTTCCCTTTTGAGTCTTGGTTACTCTTAGGAGTTCTTTCTTAAACTCTTACGACTTTTCCCTTTTGAGTCTTTATTACTCTCAGGAGTTCTTCATCAATCTCTCATGACCTTTTTCCTTTTGAGTCTTTATTACTCTCAGGAGTTCTTCATCAATCTCTCATTACCTTTTCCCTTTTGAGTCTTGGTTCCTCTCAGGGGTTCTTCATTATTCTCTTACAACTTTTTCCTATTTAAGTCTTGATTACTCTCAGGAATTCTTTCTTAAATTATTATGACTTTTAGTGTTGGTGTCTCTAAGTTCTTTATTAATCTTTTATGACATTTTCTCCTTTGAGTCTCGGTCCCTCTGAGGAGTTCTTCATCAATCTCTTACGACTTTTTCCCTTTTGAGTCTTGGTTACACGCAGGATTTCTTCTTTATCCCTTTTGAGTCTTGGTTACACGCAGGATTTCTTCTTTATCCCTTTTGAGTCTTGGTTACTCCAAGGAGTTCTTTCTTAAACTCTTATGACTTTTTCCCTTTTGAGTCTTGGTTACTCTCAGGAGTTCTTCATCAATCTCTCATGACCTTTTCCTTTTTGAGCCTTGGTTACTCCCAGAGTGTTTTCATCAATCTCTCAAGACTTTTTCCTTTTTGAGTCTTTGTTCCTCCCAGGAGCTCTTTCTTAAACTAATACGACTTTTTCCATTTGAGTCTTGGTTCATCTCAGGGGTTCTTCGTTAATCTCTCAAGACTTTTTCCCTTTAAAGACTTGGTTCCTCCAATTAGTTTTTTCTTAAACTCTTACGACTTTTCCCTTTTTTACTCTTGGTTACTCCCAGAGTGTTTTCATCAACATCAAAATCTCTTACAACTTTTTCCCTTTTGAGTCTTGGTTCCTCCCAGGTGTTCTTCATTAATCTTATATGACTTTTTTTTCTTTTGAGTCTTGGTTCCTCTAAGGGGTTCTTCAACAATCTCTTATGACTTATTGCTTTATTACTCTTGATTACTCCTAGGAGTTCCTTATCAATCTCTTATGACTTTTTCTTTTTGAGTCTTGGTTACTCTTAAGAGTTCTTCATCAATCTCTTACGGCCTTTTCCTATTTGACTCTTGGTTCCTCTCTTGGTTTCTTCTTCAAACTTTTATTCTTATATTCTTCTTATATAAACTTTTATTTTCACTCCTAATTCTTGATTATCAGTGTTTCTTTCTCATCCTTTTAAATTGTTTCTCTTTCTGAGTTTCTAGATTTTAGAAGTTTAATTTCTAGTGGTCTTTTTTCTTGGTCTTGGTTCCAGTACTCTTTGGTTTCGTTATCTCTTTGTTGGTTTTGTTCCTTTTACGGAATTTTCCTCAAATTCTTAGAAAGCTCTTTCCTTAGGACTTTTCCCTTTTGAGTCTTGATTCTACTCAGGTGTTCTTTGTCCAACTCTTTGGACTTTCTTTATTCCTTATTCTTGGTTTATTTAAGTGTTCCTTCCTCACCCTATTAAATAGTTTTTTTTCCCTGAGTTTCTAAAATGTAGAAGTTTCATTTCTAGGGATCTTTTCTTTGGACATTTTTTCTTGGTCTTGGTTCCTCTGCCCTTTGTTTCTTTAATCTCTTTGCTGAATTTTCGTTCCTGCTGTTGGGTTTCCTCATATTCTTAGGAAGTTAGTCCTTTTTAGTCTAGTAGTAGGTTCCTCCTAGAGGTTCATCCACATACTGGATCCTTGGTTTCTTTCTGCACTAATTTGTGCGGTGTGAAGTTTTGGTTTCTTGTTGGAGTTCTTTCTTAAACTTGTGCAAAGTTTTAGTTTCTCCCAGGGGGGTTCTTTTTTCTTTACACTATTAAGATTTTTTTTTATTATTTCAGTATTGCTTCAGGGCATTATTCCAGCCTCCCTATCTCCCTGTGCTCTGCTCATTAGGGGTCTTGACCTGCATTGGGAGGAATGCTGGGAGGAACCTTTATGGCTACAAGTACTTTTATTTTTTTTTACCTTTCAAGCCTTGGTTCCTCAGGTCCATTAATAATGCAGGGGCATTGTCAAAGGCGTCTAACGCCGAGCGACATCCAAATTCACCTTCAAAGAGGGTTTATTATGACTCACTCGGACGCGACCATATGCGGAGACTTTCAGTTGTCCTTGTTTACCACGCCGTGCTCCCCCGACCAGCGGTCTGACATTGCCTGCAGCAGGGAGGAGACTGAAGGAGACAGTCTGGAGGCACCAGAACGCCTTTCGGAATACATAAGACACCCTTCAACTCGCTGACAAGCAGAGGCAGGCATGTGAACGGCACGCCACCGCGGTGACTGACATGGTGAGTGGCACACGCACACATATTTCACCAGCCTGCTCATTTCCCTCCTGACTCCCCGCTAAGCCCAAACTCACGCTCTTAAATCTTCTTACAGAAGCTTTCATACATGTATTCTCTTAGATTTCACAGGTTCCCACACCATCTGAAGCCGGCACGCAGGCTCCTTTAAGCCCACTGTGTACAGGAGATAGCAGCGCGAGTCACGCTTCTCAAAGTCAAACCCCGAGCTGAGTGTTTTCCCTGCTCCAGCACACCTGATTCAACCTTGCCACACGACTGATGAGCTGAATCCAGTGTAAAGGAACAGTAAAGGCGTTGAAACCATGCAGTATTGTCACCTTCCAGCCCTGCAGTAAACAGGATGTGTTTTTCTCCTTATTGACTAAAGCAGTTTACAGCCAGAGTTCTGGATCTTTCTGCACTAGTTGAATAGGATCATTTTGAGTCTTGAGTCTTGGTTCCTGCAAAAGGACTTGGTAACACTTTCTATTAACGGTAAGTCTATTAGATTCTATAAAACTTATTGGTAACACTTTATAATTTCATTTCACTTTCATTAATATACCATCAACTTATGATTAATAACTGTTATTTTTTTATTTTAAGAAGCTAAAAAGTTGCTATAGGAATACTAATGAATGCATTGGCAACATGAACTGAAGTTATTAAAAAGTGTTCCCAACTCATATACATCTCTGGAAAAAAAAAGAGATCACTTAAAACTGATGAGTTTCTTTGATTTGACCAAATTGAAAACCTCTGGAATATAATCAAGAGGAAGATGGATGATCACAAACCATCAAACCAAACTGAACTGCTTGAATTTTTGCACCAGGAGTGTAAAGCATAAAGTTCCAAAAGCAGCGTGTAAGACTGGTGGAGGAGAACATGGTGCCAAGATGCATTAAATGAACTGTAATTAAAAACCAGGGTTATTCCACCAAATATTGATTTCTGAACTCTTAACTTCTTCTGAACTTTATGAACTTTAGGAAATGTTTTTTTTTTTTACTTTGGGAGAAATTTGGGAGAAATGTGGTTTGTAGTTTGTAGAATAAAACGACAATATAAAAATACTCAAATATATAACTATAAATAGCAAAATCAGAGAAACTGATTAAAAAAACTCTTTATTAAACTCTTCTGTTTATTTTTTTCAGAGCTATATTCATATTAACGACAATTTTTAATGTAAGTGAAATACTTGGAAAAGGCCATATCTGTATGAGTTGTGAGGCGTTATCTTGTTGAACCCAGTTGAAGCCAGTGTTCTTATGTCTAGGTTGTGGGGGTTTTATAGCTCCCTCCATCACAGCATCTCAAGAGACTCTGGCAGAAATCACGCCCACATTTAATGTAGGGGACCCTACACACATATTCCTTGTTCCATAGAGGATGATACTACTTCCTATCCCATTACTTGTTGCTCCTATGCATGCTAGCATATTTGATAATGATGGTCTGATGGTCTCAGAAAAAAAAAAAATGGTAACACTTTCTAGGAATGTCATCTCTATTAGACTCTATAACCACATTCATAACATATTATAATGCATTTATAAGGCATTAAAAATGGCTATATATATTTATAAAAATGCATATCCCATTATAGCCATGTTTATTGTGTATTATGAAATGTGAATTTAATGCATTATAAGCTGTGCTTATAATACATACACTATGTTAAAATAATATATACCATCATTAATAATCTAATTGTCCCACAATGAAAATCTGCCACTTTACTTGAATCACACAAAGACCTGTTGTAATACATTATAAGTGACTATAACTAATATACTAATATACTTAAGACAAGAATAATTTATGAGTGGTTCAAAATTATTTGAACATTATGCAAGGTGTGTTTATAAGTTGGCAGATTTATATTCATAATGCATTGACTTTGCATTGACATGTAATATGTTATAAATGTAGCTATTAATGCATTATGATCACAATTAATAATGCATAATAAATATGGCTAGGATGGGTTATACATTTGAATAAATATGTATAATCATGTTTATAATGCCTTATGAATGCATTATAACGTGTTATGGGTATGTTTATAGAGTCTAATAGAGATGACATTCATAGAAAGTGTTACCAAATATTTTAGGAAAAACGCCTCAAAAACTATGGGAAATCAATGTCTCAGGCGTCTAGTGAGAAATTAATAAGTTTATGTAATATTTTATGTAATATGGATCTTTAAAACGCATTAAACACTTCAGACGTCAGCTCAATTCACCGCCACTCAGGCCAAACTTGTTATTCATATCAAGAAAGACACTCCAGTGAACATGAGGCTGAGCTCTGAAACTAATTACTCTACAGCATACCCAGAAGATTAGGACATAGCTGTTTTGAGTTAAACGGGATTTACCCCCATTTTCACCCCAACTGTGAAGAATTATAACTTCATAACCTTCCTCTCGACTACCCTGAGTGACATGTTTATATCTTAATGATTTAATATATTTCAGATATTTTTGGAAACTGATTGGAATTCTCCTTTTAACATGAAACAGATGCGTCCTAATCGTTGGGGCACATCAGTTTCAACACTCCCCTTGAGTTCATGAAGTTCACGCAGTGTCTTCTTATTTCATGTGAAGAGCAGCTTTTACCTAAATTATGTGATCTGACTGATTTATTTTCCAAACGATGGAAAATTAAACCTCTTTTTGGCCCAAAGGGTTTGTTTAAACACGTGAAATCTGAGTGAGACATCAAAGCAAGGTGATAACGTGTGTGGCCTTTGGGTTTATTTCCAAGTGTAACGAGGGACCAGACGGCAGGCGGACGTAAAAGCGGGTAAGACAAGATTTATTAAATAACAAACAAACAAACAAACAAACAAATAAATAAGGAATAAACGGGAAAATATGAAAACATAAACAAACAGGGAAACAAACCTAAAGAACTAAATCTAGACAGATAATAACTAAACAGGGCTGGAGAAATATATACAAGGAAAATAAACGTAAATATAAACAAGAAATAAACAAGGAAACAAACTAGAGAAATAAACAGAGAATAACTAATAAACAAAGAACTATGGGACGTGGTGATAAACTACTAGGAACGTGGCAAGACAAACGACAGAGGAAGGTGCAAAGACCGACCGATAAACCGATAATGGACTAAAGTGTACTATATATAGGAACATAAAACACTGAGCACCTGGGGAGACAGGTAACGAGGGGCGGAGCTACAAATTAGACACACGTGACGGAAAACTACTGGAGAAACACACTAGGAAACGGGGAAAACACAGGGGAACAGAGCGAGGCCGTGACACCAAGTTAGAACATTTGGGAATTGATTTTTCAAGGTAATTTAGAAGATCTAGATTTTCTATGCTAAGTCATTAAATATTGACAAAGAAAATGTTGTTAAAAAAATGTGGCCTGCATGGCACACTACACATTTTTTGCCCTGTTTTTGGAGATCAATGCAAAAGCCTCAGATCAGGGCTAAATCCACAATCGCTCTTCTGAAAGACAGAAAGCTTTGTGACATTTTATTTTGAGCTATTTTTAATTTATTCCATTTTCTCCCTAATTTGGAGGTTCAGTCACCAAATCCATTTGTATATAAACTTAAACTCCAAATTCACAGCTCTGATACATGAGCTAACGAGGAGGCATCCATCCCAGCATTTCAGTAGAAGTGTGGTGCTCTCTCGCTCATCAAAGAAACTGTCCATATGTGCTCTCTCAGTCTCTGGCTGCTGATGCCAAAGCAACAACCACTCTGAGCTCTAAATCTAGCATTTCGATAAATGTAGCGGTATCCTCAGATATATTCAGTCTGTGACCCCATGTCACTGAATAATCATGTAATGTGCGCTAAACAATGCACACTAATTATATTCCCAAATATAAGTCAATGGGCCCTATAATCACGATGCCCATTGCTATCTTACACCCCATCAACAGTCTATGTTCACTTCTTTCGCACACGCTGTTCAAATAGCATTAGTGAATAGTAATATATCTACACAGACGGGTGTGGTGGTCTGGAAGTGAGGTGTGTTCAGGTACATTTATAGAATAGAATTTTTCTATTTTGGTGGCACAGGAGCTCCACTGACTGATTAAAACCCTGACAACAGTCAACAGTCAGAGTCCCATATTACTATAGCAGCACAAACACAACTTTTAACTCAACAATAAACAGAATGAAGAATAAAATAACATTACTGTTCCCTTAAATGAGCTACTGGTGTATCTTCACAGCGCAGGTCTGTATCCTCTGTTGAGATGCGTAGAAGCGCCACGCTGTTAAGATAAGAACGTGCCAAAGTCAGAGCTCACCCGAGATTTGGTACATGCCTTTTGATCGTTTTAAGATGCACAAGGCATATTTTTTTTGCACCCTCTTGATACCAAAGACTCAACACCATGCACTAACTAAATCAAGCTGCATAATATGCAATTGACCGCTGGGCTATAGATCGCTAAAATACGGCCCTGACAATTTGTGTTGTATTGTGAAGAGTACAATGATCTGGCAACCCTGAAAGTCCTGTATTGTGTACACAGTCTTCCTGATAATAAACTGCTCAGTGAGTGTACATCAAATTAAACGGGACAGATCTCTAAATTGTTGTTGTAAAAAAATAAAAAATTGAGCGCTTTCACGCCTCCACGGGCTTATGGAGCAAAATAAAAATGTAAAAACTTGAAGTGTGAAATTAATCTCTGGCTGAAAGCAATAATCTTGCGGTGTTCTGGAAAAACGATGTGAAATATGGTATTTATAGAGACGGAAGCCGGAGATGTTACAGGCGGTAATGAAACAGATTTATATGGTTTGAGTTTGTAAGTAGCGCGTCATTAGAGGGGCATATTGTCATGAAAATGGTGCTAACGCAGAGATAAATGCAATGTCATAAGCCTCCGTCGACCAGAGAGAAAAAGAGAGAGATAGAGAGAGAGAGAGAGATGCGAATGGATGTTTTGTGTAATCTCCGCCGCAATCAATCTTTCATTAAAGGGGCGATATGGAAGAATTGTCCTCAGCGATGCTGCAGGTCGGACAGCGCGGCGAGGTGGAGGAAGCCGGGGGATGGAGAGATTCCTCTTTGGAAAGTCTTTAACTAAGACGGGCACCTGCGACGAGCCTCCGTTAAGTAACGCCATCAGTCAATCAGACAAGCAAATTACTGCTACAGTCCCTGAAGCCACGTTTAGAGGCCACAGCCAATCACGGATCCATTACAGACTATCTGACAGAGGTGAAAAACTGCCCATTAAACTCTATTGATTTCAAATGTTGATTAAAATAGATTGAGATTTAATTCGTAATTGAAAAAAATCAGCTTGTGCTTCTTATATTGCTAACTTTTTCTATGAATGTCAGAACGTCATGTCTATTAGACTCTATAAACACACTATAACACATTATAACACATTCATATAAAGTTATAAAGTACATAAGACACCAGCATTGCCTCACACGAACTCTTCGCTCTGATGCCATCAGGCAGAAGATACAGGAGCATCAGAGCCTCCACTACCAGATTCTGCAACAGCTTCTTCCACCAGGCAGTCAGACTTCTCAACACACAGAGCCTCCACTACCAGACTCTGCAATAGCTTCATCCACCAGGCAATCAGACTCCTCAACACACAGAGCCTCCACTACCAGACTCTGCAACAGCTTCTTCCACCAGGCAGTCAGACTTCTCAACACACAGAGCCTCCACTAACAGACTCTGCAATAGCTTCATCCACCAGGCAATCAGACTCCTCAACACACAAAGCCTCCACTACCAGACTCTGCAACAGCTTCTTCCACCAGGCAATCAGACTCCTCAACACACAAAGCCTCCACTACCAGGCTCTGCAACAGCTGCATCCACCAGGCAGTCAGACTCCTCAACACAAAGAGCCTCCACTACAAGATTCTGCAACAGCTTCTTCCACCAGGCAGTCAGACTCCTCAAAACACAGAGCCTCCAATACCAGACTCTACAACAGCTTCTTCCACCAGGCAGCCAGACTCCTCAACACACAGAGCCTCCGTTAAGTAACGCCATCAGTCAATCAGACAAGCAAATTACTGCAACAGTCCCTGAAGCCACGTTTAGAGGCCACAGCCAGTCACACGATCCATTACAGACTATCTGACAGAGGTGAAAAACTGCCCATTAAACTCTATTGATTTCAAATGTTGATTAAAATAGATTGAGATTTAATCCGTAATTGAAAAAAATCAGCTTGTGCATCTTATATTGCTAACATTTTCTATGAATGTCAGAACGTCATGTTTATTAGACTCTATAAACACACTATAACACATTATAACACATTCATATAGCATTATAAACATGGCTATACATATTTATAAAAATGTATAATTCATTATAGCCATGTTTATTATGCATCATGAACTGTGATTATAATGCATTAATAGCTGTGTTTATAACATGTTATAAATCAATACCAAGAAACTCACTCCCAGCTTTCATACTTTATCATGACTAAAAAAGCTTCCAACTTATAAACACAACCTCAATAATCATATAAATATACTTTCAACCACTCATAAATTATTCTTGTCTTGAATGTAATATTCATTATAGTCAATTATAATGTATTATAACAGGTCTTTGAGCGCTCTAAGTAAAGTGCCAGACTTTCATTGTAGGACTAAATTATTAATGATAGAGATATACTATTTTAACATATATATTATAAGCACAGCTTATAATGTATTATAATCACAGGTCATAATGCTTAACAAACATGGCTAAAATGGGTTATGCATTTTTATAAACATGTATAGCCATGTTTATAATGCCTTATGAATGCATTATAATATGTTATGGGTGTGGTTTTAGTGTCTAATAAAGATGACATTCATAGAAAGTGTTACCACATTTTCTATGAATGTCAGAACGTCATGTTTATTAGACTCTTTAAACACACTATAACACATTATAACACATTCATATTCATCATAAACATGGTTATAAGGTATGTAATTATAAAAGTGTATAAAAGCTTGTGCATCTTATATTGCTAACATTTTCTATGAATGTCAGAATGTCATGTTTATTAGACTCTATAAACACACTATTACACATTATAACACATTCATATAGCATCATAAACATGGTTATAAAGTACGTAATTATAAAAGTGTACTTTCATAATCATATAAGATATAAGAGGTTATATGTCAATTACCAAGAACCTCAGCAAAGCTGCCTTAACACAGCATGCTTTAATTACTTTTAACCATTCGTTCATTAGTTATTGTACTTATGTTAAATATTATAATAGCTTATATTAATTTATAACACATTATAAATGTCGATGTACACTCCAAGTAAATTGACAGAAGTCCATCATGGGAATATACAATATTAATAGTGACAGATAGAGATGTATGTATGTATATTTTAACCCAGCTGTGTAAATTATTACAAACCCAGCTTATAAGGTGTTATACATTTTTATAAATATATGTATAACGATGCTTAAAATACCTTACGAATGCAGTATAATGTGTTATGTGTGTGTTTATAGAGGTTAATAGACATACAATTCTTAGAAAGTGTGCCCTTTAAATTTCTATTATATAAAATACTTATGTCAAAATAACCAAACCAAATTGAATCCAAATTCAGATTTAATTAAATAATGAATTTAACTAAATATTTTCTTTCTACAGAAAAGTAACTGAATCAAATCAGTCAAGTCTTAACGAAATTTGAATGAGATTTTATGATATTAAATTAAACTGTGATTCAGTTTCATATTTTGTGATGCACTGATTTGTATAATAAATATTCCTAATTAAATTGAACCAAACCATTTTTGAATTTTACACTTCATTATTGACTGAATCATTTAATACAGAATCATAATTATAGCAAATTAAATTAACCAAATTTTCTCATTATCAAATCATAATTGAAGTGAATTTAATCTAATTAAATTATACCATGGAAAAACTTCAGATTTACTTCATTTACTACAGAACTGTAATAAAAAAATGAAAGTGTAATTTCATATTTTATAATGCAGTAATTATAATTCAATTGAAATTGAAACATTTTATGAGGCATTGAATTTAATTGCCATAAAATCTTCTTATTTTTTTAAACAATCATAATGTAATTAAATCTAATTAAATGTTGGTGAAACCTACTAAACGTATTATTTTCTGAAAGAAATTTCACATTGCATCGTTCTGTGAACCATTTACAACCAGTCTAACCAAGCTGTGGTAAAATTTCAGGTTTTATGATGCACTGAATCATGATTAAATGAAAAAAAAGTAATTAAATATGTAATAACCAAACTAAAACAAATCTGGGTGAAAATTGAAATTGCGATAGAATTAAAACCTAAATCTAATCAAACTGTGGTGAGATTTCAGATTTTATGCTGCACTGAATCATTTGTTAAAGAATCATTCTAAGGACCCTATCCTACACCCTGCACAAGGTGCTCATTGCTATCTCACCCCATGCTTTGATGCATGCTTTGCATCATTTGAATAGCAACAGCGCTTGTGAATATATCTAAACTGATGGGTGTGGTGGTCTGGAAATGAGGTGTGTTCAGGTAGATTTCTGGCATATTGCTAACTTGACAGTGGAAAACACAGGTGCACCACTGACTGAACACAACCGAGACAGACGTCAACAGTCAGACATTCATTGCTATCTTGGCAACGCTGCTGCTCTGCTTTTTACACACAGCAGTGCACGAATCCAACTTTTACATCGACAGAAAACAGATTACGGAATAAATATCGTGTTCCCATAAATGAGCTGCTGGCGCATCTTCACAGTGTGAACAAGCAGGTCCATTTCTTCTGCTGAGCTGTCAAAATAGCAATCCGCCAAAGTCAGAGAACACCTGGCTCTTAAATGGAATGGCAAGTGGGTCACTGATTTGTTTGGTTGCGCCAGAAACACACCTTCGTGCCTTTTGCGCTTTTTGAGCTGCAGGTGTACTTTTCCTGACGTTAGGAAAGCAAAGACACACTGACATGCCCTAAATCAAACTGCAAGATGTGGAATAGATCGCTAAATAAGTAATAAGTCCAAACATACTAATCTCCTGTATGTTATATATATAACATATATATATATTGGTTTGCTGTCAGGTGTGAGTGTATAATAATGTTTAATAGTATAATAAATGTATAATAGTGTTTGTTATTCGTCCTGTTGTTCTGAGGAGGAACAGGACACACTGCTCTCTCTCTCTCATAAAAAATGAACAATCTGAAAATGTCACCAAAACCAAATTTCATTTCCAGTTGGCGCTGGCGTTCCCAAGAGTGAGGAGAGGAATGTGAGGGGTAAAGACCCTCCCCCCGATTCCATACGGGGGGTAGGGGGTGGGGGATATGAGATGGATGAGCTGCTGTGATCTGAATGTAAAATCCCACCAAGGATCTCTGTTCACACCATACTGTGAAGGATCCGGATTCTGCACTATGACCAGCACTGATTATAATAGAAATTATTATAATCAATTATAATTACAAAGTACTTTTTATATTTACTCAGGTTATCTTTGTCTGATATTAAAGTTTGAATAGAGTCACAGAGTTCAGATGTACATGTTGTACAGAGAGTCTGATGGCTCTCGGGAAAAAGAATCTCCTGAGTCTGTCTGTAGAGCAGCTCTGTGACAGGAACCTGCCACTGAAAACTGCTCTTATGGTCCATAAAGATGTTGTGTGCTCATGGTGGTGGTAGTGTGATTAGTGTGATTAGTGTGATGATCTGGAGCTGCTGGATAACTTGCTGTAATAAATAGATGGAAGCAGGAATTCTGCTGTTTACCAGACAATCCTGAAAGAGAATATCATGTCGGACATCTGTTCCTTAGTGACCTCAAGCTCATGTACTTGGGTTCTGCAGCAGGACAATGACCCAAAGCACACAAACCACACAAGTTCATCTCTGAATGGATAAAAGAAAAAAAAAACTAAATGAAGGTTTTAGAGGAGTGGTCTAGTTAAAGTCTGGATGATTGAGATGCTGTAGATGATCTTAAACAGGACGTTTATGCTGGAAAATCCTCCAATGTGTCTCAATTAAAATAATTCTGTAAAGAAGAGTGGAACAAAATTCCTCCACAGAGGTGAGAAAGACTGGTTGCCAGATATCAGTAAAGCTTGAATGCAGTTGTTGCCACCAGGAGTGACACAACCAAGGGCTAGAACACAGTGATAGATTGGTTTGGATTGTTTTTTTTCCCTTTAATAAATAAAATTATAATTTTAAAAAGTGCTTTTTATATTTACTCAGGTTATCTTTGTCTGATATTGTAGTTTACCAGGATTAACGTCATCACATTGATCCGATTACTGACGTATGCTGATGTTCTGCAGTATTAATCAGATTAATATTAAGAGCACGTAAACGCACTCACTGTTCACAGATGGGTTAAATCTGCTGTATTGCTGTGCAGTGGCTGCTCTGTTCTAATTTCCAGGAATCCTCCTGTGTTTTTCAATCTAATCTCGATTTGCCGTGTCTGCGTCTGCCCGCCAGCTCCTTCTAACCGAGTTTCTGTGTTTTCAGTTCTTTGGAGAGTACTGGGAAATGTCTTCAATTCATCGTCGGTGGTAATTGAGCGTGCGGTACAGATGTGGCAGATAGAGATTAGGATGGAAAACACGGGAGTAATCCTTTTACATCTGTTTCGTTTAGTGTAGCTGACAGCATTAGCACGATAGCATCTCTGTTTGTTTGTCAGGGATAACTCAATGTCCCGGACTCGTTTCATTTGCGGGTCTTAATATGTAACAGCGTAGATAGCGCATATTACATTTAAACCAGATCTACAGCAGCCCTGAAACTGAAAAATGTTTCTGTAGAAAATTAGATTTGGAACGGTCTACTACATTAGCTCATTCGTCTTCTGCTGTTTAGACAATATAACAGAAGGAAAAGAAAGAAGAATGTGAAATATTCTTATCCCAGCAAGACTTAACTTAATGTATTCTCACTGCCAGAATTCAAAAGCTGGGACATTATGGACAAACAAATAAGAAAATGCAGTGCTGTATATTTCCTTTCAATTTTACTTGATTGCAGACAGTAAGAACCAAGATACTTTGTGTTTCGTCTGTTCAATTTCTTTTATTTATTAATTTACATCCATACGTTCATTTCTTTTTCGATGTGTGTTTCTAGTCATGTGTTTTCTTGCACGTGGCTCTGTGTTCTCTTGTCTTTGCCCCAGTATTCAGTATTCCCACCTGTGTTAATTTGTAACTCCACCCCCTCGTTACCTGTTCAAGGTGTTTCCTGTTTTCTACGTCTGTATGTATAGCCCTTTTTTTCTGTATTCCTTTGTTGGAACCCCTGCCCAATCCCCTGGACAATGAAACTGAAACATCTGTCATTTTAGTGTGGGAGGTTCTGGTGGTCAATCTTCATTAATTGCACATTAATGCACCAGTAAGAGCAGTACGAGTGTGAAGGTTCAATTAGCAGAGTAAGAGCACAGTTCTGCTCTAAAAATTGCAATGCACCCGAACATCCCTTTCAGACAGCTTCCTCTTACAGCGTCCACAGTTAATCCTGTTGGATGCGGTTGGTCCTTCTTGGTGGTATGCTGACATTACCCTGGATACCGTGGCTCTTGATGCATCACAAAGACTTGCTGTCTTGGTCACAGATGCTCCAGCAAGACGTGCAGCAACCAATTTGTCCTCTTTTGAACTCTGGTATGTCGCCCATAATGTTGTGTGTGTTGCAATATTTTGAGCAGTAAAACTGCGCTCTTACCCTGATAATTGAACCTTCACACTCTTACAGCTCTTACTGGTGAAGTGTGCAATTAATGAAGATTGGCCACCAGGCTGCTCCAATTTACAATTTAGCCATGAAACCTCCCACACTAAAATGACAGGTGTTTCAGTTTCATTGTCCAACACCTGTATGTGTAATCGTAAGGAATGCAATGCAAAGCTGGCCAGCAGATACTTTGGGCAATGTAGTTTAGCTATAAGATGCTAGAGATGCTGTTTAGGTACATTTCTGGAGAATGCAGCTCTTTGATGTCAGCTGTAAAGTTGTGAAGTTGCCATGTGTTTGACTGCAGACAGAGCTGATGATATATGGACACGTGTTGTGGCTCATTTGTGCTGGAGCATGCTGCGTAATCAATCTCCCAGTTTCTCACCTGTGAATTAAATCGCAGTTGGCAGACGTTGCAGGAAGCATGTTTCTTTTTAGCGGAAGCGGCGATGCCAATTGTGTGATGTAGCACAGCTTTCTGAACCGAGTCCATCTGCAGGAGGGAGAGAGAAAGAGAGAGAGAGAGAGGATGAGAAAGAGAGAAATGAGAGAGAATTAGAGCGAGTGAGAGGGGGGCAGTCTAATTAACATCCCAGCAGCAGAAAGTCTTCCAGCAGAGAGATAAAACAGTGCTCCAGGCCCTGCTGAAGAAAAGGCGGCCAGGTTGGCGACGTGGTGCAGCAGCGTCTGGATAGAATAATGGCGGCACTGTGGTTGTCATGGGAAGCCCAAATAAATGTATATACACTCATTATCCATCTATTCATCTCCACTGATCATATAGAACACATCCTCATCCCCCATTCTGTGGAATGAGCTAGAGCTTCATGAAGACTCTGATAAACTAAACTATTCCAGGTGATTCTACCTCATGAAGACTCTGATAAACTAAACTATTCCAGGTGACTCTACCTCATGAAGAGACTCTGATAAAACTAAACTATTCCAGGTGATTCTACCTCATGAAGACTCTGATAAACTAAACTATTCCAGGTGACTCTACCTCATGAAGACTCTGATAAAACTAAACTATTCCAGGTGATTCTACCTCATGAAGACTCTGATAAAACTAAACTATTCCAGGTGACTCTACCTCATGAAGACTCTGATAAAACTAAACTATTCCAGGTGATTCTACCTCATGAAGACTCTGATAAAACTAAACTATTCCAGGTGACTCTACCTCATGAAGACTCTGATAAAACTTAAATATTCCAGGTGATTCTACCTCATGAAGACTCTGATAAAACTAAACTATTCCAGGTGACTCTACCTCATGAAGACTCTGATAAAACTTAAATATTCCAGGTGATTCTACCTCATGAAGACTCTGATAAACTAAACTATTCCAGGTGACTCTACCTCATGAAGACTCTGATAAAACTAAACTATTCCAGGTGATTCTACCTCATGAAGACTCTGATAAAACTTAAATATTCCAGGTGATTCTACCTCATGAAGACTCTGATAAACTAAACTATTCCAGGTGACTCTACCTCATGAAGACTCTGATTAAACTAAACTATTCCAGGTGACTCTACCTCATGAAGACTCTGATAAACTAAACTATTCCAGGTGACTCTACCTCATGAAGACTCTGATAAAACTAAACTATTCCAGGTGATTCTACCTCATGAAGACTCTGAGAAAACTAAACTATTCCAGGTGATTCTACCTCATGAAGACTCTGATAAAACTAAACTATTGCAGGTGACTCTACCTCATGAAAACTCTGATAAACTAAACTATTTCAGGGTGCTTATCTTATTAACGTGTGGTTTCTGAAGCTGGCAGCTCTTATGATGAACTTGTCCTGTACAACAGAGGACACTATTGCTCTTCCTTTCCTGTGGTGGTCCTGATGGGTGCCAGTTTCATCATTCTAACATTTTTGATAGTCCTTGCAATGACTGAACTTGAGAATACTTTTAAAGTTCTTGAAATTCTTCTTTTTTTAGATTGACTGACCTTCATTCCTTAAAGTCATTTTTTTTTCAAGTCTTTATTTAGTTTAGTCCTTTTTCTCATAATCTGGATTAGAACATTACTCTATAGAGCTATTCACTGTATACCTGTAACTCTACCTCTTCACTACTTTACACCTGATGCTCTCAAACACATTAAGAGCAAAGCAATTCCCATATTTCTTAAATTCCATATTCCATATGTTTCCTTCATAGTTTGATTGACTCCAGTGTTAATCTACTTTTGAACAGTACTGTATATTTTTTCCATATAAAATAGCAGGCAGGTGGAGCCCATAAAGTAGCCATACTGTGTTACTAAACACAAGTGACATTTGTGAATGTTATAGAGGTATTCCTCTGCGTAAGTGCTGTACTTTCATTTGCTATCGCGCCTCATCCAGAATGAATATGCAGCTGTGCACTCAGCGAGAGCTGTTCAGCTTTAATGGGAAACTGAAATTGTGCTGCGACTGCCTGTTTACGGTGATAGACTTCCACCGAGTGAGACGAAATGAGAGCGATGCTTTCGCTCATTGCCCACACTGCTGCTCACTTCACTCTCGCTCTGTGACCTGCTCGTTCATTCAACCTCCAACAGGAGGGGGGGGGGTCCTGTCCACTCGTCTGTCTGTCTGTCTGTATGTCTCATTGTCTTTACACAAATAATTGGAGCTTGTGGCACCAGCATTCTGCTAAAACGTAGAACATAAAAAGCTAAAAGCTAAGGGAACAGCAGTAGCTTAAAAAAGTATTTTTACCAGAAAATCCTGAAGGAGAATATCTGGCCATCTGTTCGTGACCTCAAGCTCAGGTGTACTTGGGTTCTGCAGCAGGACAATGACCCAAAGCACACAAAAAAGTCCACCTCTGAATGGATTAAAAAAAACTAAATGAAGGTTTTGGAGGAGTGATCTAGTTAAAGTCTGGATGATTGAGATGCTGTGGATGATCTTAAACAGGATGTTTATTGCGGAAAATCCTCCAGTCTGTCTGAATTAAAATAATTCTGTAAAGAAGAGTGGAACAAAATTCCTCCACAGATATGTGAAAGACTAGATACCAGTTATCAGTAAAGCTTGTAAAGTATGTTTAGAAAGGGCAGAACTTACTCTTTCTAAAAATAGCTACGACATCCCAGTGCAGTAAAGCTAAGTTCAAAGGGATAATCTCTACAAAAAGTAGTTGGTTAGACAGTCGCTCCACCCAAGAACTATGAAACCATACAAATCGTAAAACACAAAATTACTCAGAACTGTACTGTAAGCCTTGCTTTAAGGATTAAGCTTCAGCCTTGATCTGACGGCCTCCTATCGATCAGCTCAGGCAGTTGCGTCTGCTCTGGAATAGATAGATGTCCATCTGCCGAGAGCGACCTGGCGCTGTTACACCAGCAGAAAATCACCCTCCATTAGCAATGCCTCAGCTTTGCCCAGCTGCGCATGAAACGGGGATACTTTCGCAACACTCGGGTGATTTCAGCATCGCTTTCTGAGGAGCGACGCCGGCGAGAGGGACGAGGAGGAAGTGTGCGACTCGCTGTCGTCGTAGCACAAAAACAAAAAATTGATTAATCAATTCCAATAAGTTGGACTGTAGCATCCATTCCACGCTAAAAGCCGGTGCTATTGGAACCATATGGATCTGTGAAATGAGCTTTTCTGTGGATACGGAGCATGAACAAAAAAAAAAAAAAAAGAAAACGTTACATAATATAATGGGTACATAAATCTTCTGCACAGCTTCAAAAGAGGGGGAGGATCAGTGAAGCAACGGAGGAGTGCGTGGAAGTTTTACCAGGCCAGGAGGGTTCTGGGAAAGGCGGTTAATCTCCAGAGGGAGAGATGGATAAAGTGAGGGAGCGAGAGAGAGAGAGATAGTGAACATCTGCGAGGACGAGTGGTGGGAGTGTGGGATGACCTGCTGTTCTTTCTGTTTCTCGCTGGAATTGTTGCCCGTTCAGCGCGCAGAAACTAACAGCGTGGCCTGTCCACCCGAGCCTAAAGCAATACCTCAGCGGAGAATCTAATTCACACACTTTCCCCTTATCTCCAACGCCGTCCATCAGCCAGGACATGTCCGCTGTCTGAGGTCTGCTTCTCCAGCTTTTAAGCCCTTTCTCTGGTTGGTCTGATTTGTTGGGGCAAACCCCCAGCTGCCCCCAGCTCTCCATCACTCAGGGTGCTACTCTCCGTGTCTATGTTACCTTCTGGCTCTCTCTCTCTCTCTTTTTAGTTGAATTGAAAGGTTCAGAAACCTTTAGAAAGTTCTATATCTTTTGGTCCATAAATATGACCTAAAACAATATCAGATTTACGCATGTATCCTAAAACTAGATGTCAATTTTTCCAATTTAATTTTATTTCTTTAGCGCTTTTTACAACAAAAGTTGTCACAAAGCAGCTTTACAGAGAAAAACAGGTCCACACCTCTTATGAGCAGCACCACAGAGATGCCAATTATTGTGGTGACACAGTGGCAAGTCTATCTATCTATCTACCGACCCTAAACGCACAAGTCGCTCTACCAAAGAATGGTTAAAGAAGAATAAAATTCGGTTTTTTTTTTAATGGGGCAAAGTCAAAGTCCTTAATCCAATGGGAATGTTGTGGAAGGACCTGGATATTAAACTACATATAATAAATAATAATGTAATAAATTCGAATTTTACTTTTAACTTCTATTACTCTATGTACAGTAAGTTGCTTTGGACGAAAGCGTCTGCCAAATGTAATGTAATGTAATGTAATGTAAATTCATAATTCATAGTATTTGCGATTTTAGGAGTATTTTATTCTTTTTAGTAATACAAATGCTGTGAAGTACAACAAAGAATGGTCTTGTGATATATTTTAAGTATCGCAGAATCACAGAATTGTAATGTTATTGTGGGAAATCAGGATAACATTGTATCTGAGAAAATCCCAAGATGTCAAAGCTGTCACTGTCATACTTTAAAGAATTTAAAATATAAAGCATATTCTGGTTTGTTTTTTTACACTTTTTTGTTTACTAAATAATTCTATATGTTTTTCGTATTTTGTATAGTTTGGATAGCGTTAGTGTTAATCTACAATACGGAACATTTTAAAAGAATGAAATAACACTGAATTTAAGGTTTGTACAAACTTTTGACCCTGTACTGAAGATCAGTATAAAATGATTTAATTCTGAGTCATTTTAGAGCATTTCTATTGGTCAATTTATCATAATTTTTCTTCTGAACAGTTCTGAAAACGCTTCTCACATAACATTCCCAGCTCGACTAATATTATTTATGAAAACATTAGTTTTGGAAAGTGGTAAGAAATTCCCGAAATAAAAAAATAAAATAAAACATCGACACAACTGATATTGCACAGACGTTACCAGAACTTTTAAAAATGATAAATAAAAACAGAACAGAACATCCAAAAGAAAACTTTGACAGATCATCAACCAAGGGTTCATCAGCCAAAACAGCTTCAATGTATTGCGTAAAGCTGGATAACTCAAAATCTCTCTCTCTCTTTAGCATGTTTCCGTTAGCCTGCTAGATGCTAACCAGCTAACCCTGTTAATACAGGTAACTAACGCTAATCCTAGCATCTGAGTGAGCTTTCAGCAGCGCAGTCGGGGGGCTTCTCCTCGCGGGGGATAAAAGTACATATCCCTGCCTCCGCCTGTCAGCCGGGTGCCGTCCCGAGACAGCGCAGAACGTCCCGCGACACCGCGGACGGAAACTGACAAGCAGCGGTCAGAAAGTTCAGCGGCCGTCCTCCAGAGAGGGACAGGAGGAGGACGGGGGACTGACAGCAGTGACAGTGAGCAGAGCAGCGTAATAACCACATGCCAAAAGCGCTATTACAGCGTTCGGCAGGACACGTCTCAAACGAGAACTGCAGCTGCTGCAGGGGATCAGCAGCCCGACGGTTAAATCTGCACCAATTAACACAGTTCAGAACCGCAAAACTGCAGCTTAATATTATTATTACTACTGTTATTATTCAGTAAATGGAATTATTATCATTCCAGTGATTAGGAAGAAACTGTCTGAGATGTTAACAGTCATTTAATTGAGTTATTTGAAGGGTTTGGTGTGAAATGATGCAATACAGAGAAATCTGCTGTAAAAAAAGTAAGGTAAAGTCAAGTTCAAAACCAGCTTTTGCTGATTTAGCTGGTTTTGCATGGTCTGAGCTGGTCATTATGCAGGGCAACACATATATCGTATGCTGTTTGCTGTAAGATTGGATGCTGGAGATCTGTAGATTTGTAAAACATGGTGGTGGTTGTGGTATCAAAATATGGGATCAATAAATGTAGAATTATATCAGAGAATTCTAAAGAAAAATGTCTATTAACTGAATCTTAAGAGAAGATGGGTCATGCAGCAAGACAATGACCCTAAGCACACAAGTCGTTCTACTACAGAATGGATCAAGAAGAATAAAATTTATGTTTTGGAAAGGGGTCAAATAAAAGTCCTGACCTTAATCCAATGTAAATATTGTTGTGGAAGAACCAGGATGTTAATTTACAAAATAATAATAAATCAGGAGTATTTTGATAATTTAAGAGTATTTTATTGACTTTAGTAACCCAGATGCAAGGAAAAATGAATCACAGAATTGTGATATCGTCGTTATTGTGGGCAATGTATCATGATAACATTGTACCTGAGAAAATGCCAAGGTGTGCAAAGCTGCCACTGTCATACTTTAGAGAATGTAAAATATAAAAAATATATTTGTCATGGTTATATTTGATTATGGGTGACATGTTCTTGATGTTCGTTCTTATGGTCTAACTCAGGAGTGTTTGCTTAAAAGATCTTCAAATTGATTTTTTAAACATCTTGAATAACAGAGGTTCCCAACCTTTTGCAACTCATGGCCCACTTAACCCACACTAAAACTTTTTACGGACCAGCAAAGTATATATTTTTCTGCAATTCAAAAAAAAAAAAATATATATATATATATATATATATATATATATATATATATATATATATATATATATATATATATATATATATATATAGCAAATACATTTTTCTGTTTTTCTCTCAATTTAGCTAGGCTAATTGTCCCACCCAATCAGCTGCTAGTCAGTGTATATTTCCCTCTCACTAGTGATGCCCCAACACCAGGAGGGTGAAGACTAGCACATGCCTCCTCCGACACATGTGAAGCCAGACTCTGCCTCTTTTTGAACTGCTGCTGATGCAGCATTACCGAGTAGCATCACAGCGCATTCAGAGGAAAGCGCACTGACTCGGTTCTGATACAGCAGCTCACAGACGCAGCCTTGTGCTGATCCACATCACCCTTTGGAGTGATAAGGGAAAAGAGCCCCATCTACTGTACCACCCAGAGAGAGCAAGGCCAATTGTGCTCTCTCAGGGTTTCGGCAGCTGACAGCAAGCTGCATAACCCGGATTTGACCAGCGATCTCTTAATCATAGTGGCAGCACTTAAGCCAGCTGGACCACTCTGCGCAACTAGTGATCATAAACCACGGCGCTTGGTAATTCTGTATATAGTCAGTATAAATTAGCTTTTAGTCCAGGCTGGAGAAACATCCAGACATGCTAACTGTGCTCCTGTTAGCTGTGTTGAAGCTCAGTAAAGCTACGTCTCTCAGATCCAGATATCTATGAGATCACGTCAGTACGCCAGATATCCGGCATGGCGCCGGAACGTTATTAGTCCTGTATATGGTACAATAATATAATATATAATTAATAATGTAATAATATATAATTAATATATAATAATTATATAATATATGATTAATATTATATAATAATAATGTTTAATTTTTGAAAGCGCACCGAAATATGCACTCCCACCATGAAAAGCATCCCTTTTGGGAGCGCATTTCTAAATAAAGTTAAAAGCAATTATGTTCGTTGCTGCATATTTAGGCACTACTATGGTGCAGAATTCAGCACCCCCGCCAGGAAAAGCACCCTCCCTCAGGAGAGTTTCTATTTCCTTATTTCTTGCGATTCAGCATAGCTTAGAAAATGATCTTGAGTATTTCCATTTTCTAAGTAAAGTTAAAGCCAAGAAGACGTGGGTCTGCGCTCCCGAGAGGGGGTGCTTTTCCTGGCAGGGATGCTGAATTCGGCACAACACTGGCTTTACATGCAAGGTCAGTGAAGAGAGCAATAAATCACAACAACAAAAACAATATACTCCATATACTACTATAACTACTAGCTTTTTTTTAGCAAATGTCAAACCTACTCCTACGCCTACGCCTTTGGCTATCCAAAGATCTATAGGATAACGTCAGTACGCCAGATTTCCAGCATGGCGCCAGAACGCTATTAGCCCTGTATATGGTACAAATACAGAAAATTAAAACTCTGACGTGAGCTCAGCGCTGGTTTACTGTACACTCAGACACACATCATACTAAAGGCCTAAACATACGGACCCTTTTAACATTCAGATTGTCTTAAAAAAGCCCCTCAGGCCAGACCTGCTCCGTGACCCACCTGTGTAAACCTTCACAGATGTACTGTACATAAAAAGGTAAAAAGGTATGAATGAATAAAAAAAGTGGAAAACATGATGTGCGCACCCCCCGTAACGTGAATCCAGCGGCGGCCGACACCAAGCGCTACTCACTATTAACTAAAGTGGGATAAATTACCTGTCAAAAGTAATCGCGGCCCCTATGTTTCGTCCAATTACGAGGCCGGAACGCGTGAGACGGAATCAGCGTGGCTATTGATTTTAACCGCTGAAGAAATTTGCAATTCAGATCCCTGCGGTTTGGCGGGGGGGGGGGGGTGGGGGGGGTGGCTGGGGGTCCGGGATGATGAACCTCGCCAGTCCATGCAGGTGTTGATCAAGCGATGTGGAGCGCACACACAAACACACACACACACACACACACACACTCTTACTTTAGTCACTTTAGGTAAGAGCAGCAGTTTGGCAGTGGAGGTACAGGCCCCTCCAGCATGCCACAGTCAATCAGTGAGCTAAGCTACAAGCTACAGGCATTACCTCACAAACCTGAAAACTCTTATAGAAGAATGGAGTGGGCGTGCGAGCTTACAGCTATGTTTAAAAGAGAGAGAGAGAGAGAGAGAGAGAGAGAGAGAGAGAGAGAGAAAGGGGGTAGTGTTGGCGGAAAGTAAATAAAAAATCACAAAAATGATTGTGTACAAGGCTGAAACAGACAGAACACTAATCTGCACCTACAGTAGTTTCTCCTAAAACTGTAGTCCTTAACAAGATGCGTCACAATGCTCACTGCTATCTTACACCCCGCCAATAATCTATTTTAACGCTTTACCCCTGTGTCGTTCAAAAATAGCAACAGTGCTTTTGAAAGCTACACTGGTCTACAGGTCTGGAGTATTGCTATCTTGGCACTGGAAAACACAGGAGCACCACTGACTAAATACAACCTAGACACAAGCCAACAGTCAGATGTCCAGATTTACAGAGGGAAACAAGCAGGTCAGCTCCCTCTGCTAAGAACATCCAGGTAACTGCACCATAAAAATAGCAATCTAACAAAGTCAGAGCACACCTGGCTTTTAAAGAGAAATTGCAAGTGTCAGGCTTGCAAGA
This sequence comes from Astyanax mexicanus, assembly GCF_023375975.1. NCBI lineage: Eukaryota > Metazoa > Chordata > Actinopteri > Characiformes > Acestrorhamphidae > Astyanax > Astyanax mexicanus. The sequence goes on from NC_064408.1 coordinate 119,246,064, forward strand.
GACAAGAGAATAAGTACATGTCTTTTGCGTTTCGAGCCGCTCAAAGTGTACTTTTCCTGTCGCTACGATAGCAAAGACGTTCTGACACATCCTAAATCAAGCTGCATGGTGCATGGTTTATGGCTCGCCTATAGTGATGGTGTCATGCACACCTCAGTGTCACCGCTGGACGGAGAATAATATTCCACCAATCAGAAATATCCAGTCAAGAGTCCCAGACTTTTTTTTGTTGTGCAGCTAAACTTTGTCTTAGTACAGGAAGTCAATTATGCAAGAAAACAAAATGTGATTTTAGCTTCATATTTTTGCTAAAATTTGTCAAAAACACATGCCATATACAGACATTCCAAGTTGCAAAAGTTGATTTCAGGGAGGTTAACCCCCCCCCCCCCCCCCCCCCCCAAAAAAAAAAAAATGCAACAAAAAAAATTTGCACACACACCAAAGGATACCGAAACTTTACTTTTATATTAATTAATTTTACTTTTTTTTAAATTAAATTTAGAGTATTCAGAGGTGAAAAGTTGACAGTTACAATATCACAAAAAATTGCACCACATCAAAAACATTTCATATCATATTACAATAATTATTAATATTGCCTCCGCCATGATCTGCTTTCTCTCACTCACTGAACAAATCCCGTCCGGGAGGGGGGGAAAAACACTGCCCGCCCACACTAAACACTGATTGGCAGTCTCACAGACTCTTTGCAGAGAACAGGCCAATCAGAACCCTCTCTGTTTTCTCTCTCTCCTTCCCACACTCGATTAGAGAATAAAAGTCTGTGGCCTGTGTGCGGGTTTGGGGCACTCGTTCTGAATTCCGGGAGATTATATGTGACTCGCGGGCATCAGGGAGCCACTACCCAAATGCGGGAGACTCCCACAGCTTCAGGGACACTTGGTTTGTCTGCATATAAAGCTAGAGATGTCATTTTACATAAATAAACTAGTATCAAACACAAAACTGGATGATTTTTTTTACTTGGCCCATGTTTGAGTCTGGACTGGCTGTAGAAACTGTTGACTGGGATTCCCTTCAACTTGTTTAAAATTAGATTGATTGTAAGGTTGTCATTTGACCACTAGCTCGTCTGAGCAGTGTCTCCATATGAGGCCAAAGGGTTCATGTTTAAAAAATATATATAGAATTAAATTCAATTAAGTTATAATGGTGCAACAAATCAGAAATGTAACGTCTCGATATGAGGATTCAGGGCCTCAAGTGGTTAAAATAAGTTAGTTTTTTTCAGTAGTTCAGTTCAAAATGTAAACCTCATATATTATATAGATGTAATAAACACATAGTGATCTATTTTAAGTGTTTATTTCTTTTATTGTTGATGATCATTTATGGCTTACAGCCAATGAAAAACCCAAAAACCAGTGTCTCAGAAAATTTGAATATTATATAAAGACCAATTGGTACTTTTGGCTACAGTGTGGGCACAGTGCCAAGTCCTGCTGAAAAATGAAAACCGCATCTCCATAAAAGTTGTCAGTAGCAGAGGGAAGCATGAAGTGCTGTAAGATTTTGTGGGAAAACAAAACTGCACTGAGTTTAGACTTGATAATAAAACACAGTGGATCAACACCAGCAGATGACAGACATGACTCTCCAAACCATCACTGATCATCAGTAAATTTTACATTTCATTTGTAAATCAAGGGAGCAGAGTCTGGAGGAAGAGTGGAGAGACACACAGTCCAAGCTGCTTGAGGTCTAGTGTGAAGTTTCCACCAATCAGTGATGGTTTGGATAAAGAGACATGTCATCTGCTGCTGTTGATCCACTGTGTTTTATTAAGTCTTCTCCCAGAAAATGAAGTGCTCTCTTACAGCACTTCATGCTTCCCTCTGCTACTGACAACTTTCATGGAGATGCGGATTTCATTTTCCAGCAGGACTTGGCACACTGCCCACACTGCTAAAAGTACCAATTGGTCTTATATAATATTCTAATTATCTGAGACACTGATTTTTGTGTTCTCATTGGCTGTAAGCCATAATCATTAACAGTAAAAGATAGTAAAAGTATGTTTTACAGGATACCGATACAGAACTACAATCTGTAATTGTAGTATAATAGCATAATTACAGTGTCTTATTTGCTCTGTTATACACACACATACTTTTAATTGTGTAACACTGTAATTGTAAGTAGGCATGTTGCTACCCCCAGGGCTGTATCAGCACTGATAAAAGGTATATTATTACAGAGTTGATTATAAAACACTATAATATCATCACAGTGCCAGCCTCTGGTAAGGGGGGGGGGAGAGGGGGGGTGGGATGGCGTGGATGATAAATGGGTCTCTAGGTGAGTCATTAGGTGGCCATGGCTCAGGAATGGAACGCAGCGGTTCTGAAGGAGACAGTTAAAGCCTGCATATGGTTTCAGTTTCTGCTCCAGCTTCACATATTCTAAATTAGATTCATAACTCAGAGCTTCACAGACGCAGCCCCCCACCCCCCGCATCTCCCACAACCCCGTAATGCAGACCCTACTGAGTGTGTCAGGACATTGCACATTGCATGGCCTCAATACGGTTAGGCTACATATACAACTCAAGAAAACATGAAAGATCACTTCAGTTTCTGAATCAGTTTCTCTGATTTTGCTATTTATAGGTTTATGTTTGAGTAAAATGATCATTGTTTCATTTTATAAACTACAGACAACTTTTATCCCAAATTCCTAATAAATATATTGTCATTTAGAGCATTTATTTGCTGAAAAAATGAGAAATGGTTAAAATAATTAAAAAAAAAAGACCCAGAGCTTTCAGATCTCAAATAATGAAAAAAAAAACAAGTTCATATTCATAAAGTTTTAAGAGTCCAGAAATCAATGTTTGGTGGAATAACCCTGGTGGTTTTTAATCACAGTTTTTATGCATCTTGGCACCATGTTCTCCTCCACCAGTCTTACACACTGCTTTTGGATGACTTCATGCTTTACACTCCTGGTGCAAAAATTCAAGCAGTTCAGTTTTCAGAGGTTTTCAATTTGCTAAAATCAAAGAAACTCATCATTGTATATTATTATCAGCATATTATAATGCATTATACCAAAATATACCAAATCTGTGTTATAATGCATTACAACACTACATTGTACAATGTTCTTATGAACACATAATATAAGGCATTATAAGCCCTTTCTTTATAAACCCTTATACTTGTAGTTTATCATGTGTTATGAATTTTGCTGTAAGTACTTATAAGTTATTATACAGCCTTATTACAGTCATTATAAGGTATTATGCATGTCATATAATGCATTATAAATGCATTCATAATACATTATAAATACAGGGTTCATAGGAAGTGTTACCATAAGGAGTTGTCGGTAACCCTTTCTGTGAATGTCATCTCTATTAGACTCTATAAACACATTCATAACATACTATAATGCATTATAAACATGGCTGTAAATATTTATAAACATGCATAACCCATTATATTATGTTAAAATAGTTTTTTTTATCTATATCATTAATAATCTAGTCCCACAATGAAAATCTTTCACTTTACTTGGAGCACACAAAGACCTGTTATAATACATTATAAGTGACTATAACTAATATTATATTCAAAACAAGTGTAATTCATGAGTGTTTAAACATATATTTAATGCTTTATATAGGTTGTGCTTAAAAGTTAAATGTTTTTTTTAGTCATAATACATAATTCTGCAAGCTGCGACTGAGTTTCTTGGTATTGACGTATAACATTATAAACAGCTATTAATGATGCATCATGATCACAATTCATGATGCATAATAAACATGGCTATGACGGATTACACATTTTTGTAAATATGCATAGCCATGTTTACAATGCCTTATGAATGCATTATACTATATTATGAATGTAGTTATAGAGTCTAATAAAGATGACATTCATAGGAAGTGTTACCATAAGAAGTTGTCTCCATACTTTTGCCTGTATAGAGTTGCATGTACAAAGGAAATGGACTACTTTTGTTTGAATGTATGTGTGTGTGTGTGTGTGTGTGTGTGTGTGTGTGTGTGTGTGTGTGTGTGTGTGTGTGCAGATAGAGTGATTGTTGAAAGCCGCAGGGCTAGTCGAATACTTTCCCTCTCTGTAACGGAAAGAGTGCCCGCTGAGAGACCCGGGGCTGATGGGTCTCTAAATGGGCATCTCAGCAGTGCTTCTATTGAGATGCTCAGGCTCCTTCCTGCCACACACACACACACACACACATCACACACACACACACACACACACACACATCACACACACACACACACACATAAACACACACACACACACACACACACACTGTTTCTGTTCTTTATTTTGTTTGTTCTTGTTTTCTCTAACACCCTCCACCACCTACACACTCTCTATATATCATATCTTCCCAGCAGTGGCTGGCCGACCAACATTACTCCAAAAGGGCATGAACAACTCATCCAGGAGGTCAAAAAAGAACCCACAAATAAACAACATTTAAATCTCTTTGCCCCTTTATCTCTCTCTATCTCTCTGACTCTCTCACATATCTCCCCCTTTCCTTTATTTTCTTTTCATTTATTCCTTTGTCCCCTCTTTCTGTCTGACCCTTCAACTCTATTTCACCAATTAATCCTTTCTCCCATTTTCCTTTCTCTTTACCTCTCTCATCTCTTATTTTTCTCCCTCTGTCTATCTCTCCCTTTTCTCATCTACTCCTTTACCTCTCTCTCTCTCTTTCTCTCTCTCTCTTTATCTATATCATTATTTCTTTCCTTTTTATTCCCCCTCTTTTCCTTATTTTCTTTCCATTCGCTCTAACCCTTCACCTATGTCTCTGTCATTATTTCTCTCTCTATCTTTCTCTTTTGCTCTCTTTTTCTTTCTCTCTGTCTATCTCTCTCTTTTGCCCACTTTCTCTTTTCTTATAGCGTAATTAATATTTACCTCTCTCTTTTCTCAGTCACGTCTTCTCATTCTTTCATTTCCCCGTCTAAACCTCTCTCTCTCTGACCCTTTACATTTATCCCTCTCATTATTTCTTTCTTTTTCTATCATTAATTCTTTTCTCTCCCTCCTTCTTTCTCTACCCTTTTACATCTCTCTCTGACTCTTTTCATCTATCTCTCTCATTGTTTTTCTTTCCATTCTCCCTCTTTCTCTTTTTTTCTTTTCATTTTTCCTTTCTGTCTCCCTTTCTGTCTAAGCCTTCACCTCTATCTCTGTCATTCTTACTCTCTCTATCTTTCACTTCCTCCCCCTCTCTATCTTTCTCTCTCTTATGCTCAATTTTCTTTTCTTTTTATTTAATCTTTACCTGTCTCCTTCTGTCTTAAATTTTTTCTCTTCTTGTGTATATCTCTTTTTTTCTCAGTCACTCTATCTTTTTATTTCCTACTCTAATCCTTTATCTCTATTTCTCTCTCTCTCTCTCTCTCTCTGACCCTTTACATTTATCCCTCTCATTCTTTCTTTCTTTTTTATCCTCCCTCTTTCCCTCATTTTCTTTTTATTTCCTCCTTTGCCCCCCTTTCCATCTCTCTCTCTCTCTCTCTCTCTCTCTCTGACCCTTTACATATCTCTCGTTATCTCTTTCTTTTTATTGTTCCTCTTTCCCTCATTCTATTTCCATTTCTACTTTGTCCCTCTTTCTGTCTAACCCTTCACCTTTATGTCTGTCGTTATTTCTCTCTATATATCTTTCTCGCTCTTCTTTCTTTCTCTCTGTGTATCTCTTTTTTATCACTTTTGATTTAATCTTTACCTGTTTCTATCTCTCTTTCACTCATTCATTTTCTTGCTGTGTATATCTGTTTTCTTCTCAGTCACTTCTTCTCATCTTTTCATTTCCTCGTCTAATCCTCTCTCTCTCTTTCTCTCTCCTCTCTCTCTACCCTGACCCTTTACATTTATCCCTCTTATTACTTCTTTCTTTTTTATATCCCCCTCTTTCCCTAACTTTTTTTTACTTTTTCTTTTACCCCCCTTTCCGGCTGTCCATTTTCAGCTCTATTTCTCTCATTATTTCTTTCTTTTCTTTCTCCTTCCTTCTCTCACTTTCTTATCTTTCTCTACCCTTTTACCTCTTTTACCCTCTCTTTCTCTCTCTCTGTCTTTACATTTGTCCCTGTCATTATTTCTTCCTTTTCATTCACCCTCTTTCTCTCATTTTCTTTCCATTTTTCCATTGTCTCTCTTTCTGTCTAATCCTCCACCTCTATCTCTGTCACTATTTTTTTCTTTCTTTCTTTCTTGCTCACGTTCTATTTTCTTTTTATCTTATTTAATCTTTTCTGTTTTTCTCTTTCTCTCATTCATTTTCTTCCTGTGTGTATCTGTTTATAATCTCTCTCTCTCTCTCTTTCTCTCTGACCCTTTACATTTATCCCTGGCATTATGTCTTTCTTTTCATTCTCCCTCTTTCCCTCATTTTCCTTTAATTTTTTCCTTTGTCTTAATTTCTTTCTAAGCCTTCACCTCTATCACTGTCTTTCTTTCTTTCTTTCTTTTTTCTGTCTTGCTCAGTTTCTATCTTATTTAATATTTTCTGTACTTCTCTTTCTCTCATTAATTCTCTTCCTCTGACCCTTTACATTCATCCCTTGTTTCTTTCTTTTTTTATTCTCCCTCTTTTCCTCATTTTCTTTTCATTTCTTCCTTTGCCCCCTTTGCCCCTACCCTGACCCTTTACATTTATCCCTCTTATTACTTCTTTCTTTTTTTAAATCCCCCTCTTTTTAATTTTTTTCTTTTGCCCCCCTTTCCGGCTGTCCCTTTTCAGCTCAACTTCTATCATTATTTCTTTCTTTTCTTTCTCTCCTTTCTCCCACTTTCTTATCTTTCTCTAGCCTTTTACCTCTACCCTCTCTCTCTTTCTCTCTCTCTATCTCTCTCTGTCTTTACATTTATCCCATTTTTCCTTTGTCTCCCTTTCTTTCTAAGCCTTCTCTCATTAATTCTCTTCCTCTGACCCTTTACATTTTTTCCTTGTTTTTTTCTTTTTTTATTCTCCCTCTTTCCATCATTTTCTTTTCATTTCTTCCTTTGCCCCCTTTCCGTCTGACCAGAGCGTGGTGGAGGTGGAGGTGGAGCTAGGCTCCGGTAATGTCCCCCCAGGCCGTGCAGTAGATTGGCTCCAGGCAGAGTTCCAGGCTGGGGCTGAACACTCAGTACAGTAATTGCAGCTGATTTGTGAAGTGCTTCCCGACCCGGACCCACCGAAGGGCCATTTAAACACTTAACTGGTCCGGTTCCAGCGGGCAGCTAATCAGCAGGCCTTTGATTCCCTGATTCTGTGCTTTAATGCGTGCAGGGCTAATGCGCTGCTTTAAAACTGGAGCGTGACCTCAACCACTGTAACCCTGATTTACCATATTTACAGAACAATACACTCCAATACAGTGTAAACACACTCACACACACTCAGCACTGAGAGGGTTTGATACAGTTCTGATCCAATTCTGCAGGAAAGCATTCAGTTTCTGCTACGGTTCAGTTCACACCACGGTCTGGACTTCATAGCCTCCAGAAGACGTAAGAATAACTGTATAATGGTTTAACCCGTCTACCGGCATCACCACCCTGACCAAGCAAGTCAATCAGTTTAACCTGAGAACGTCATAGCAACCACCTGACAACCACTTAGCAAAACACCAAAGCAACCACCTGGGATAATAGAGCAACCACTTGGCAATAGCAACCATACTGCAACCATAATGCAACACAATCCAAACCCCCTGAATTCCACTTAGCAGCAGCTGAGCACCTGAGGCACTTAGCAACTACATAGCAACCACCTGGGATACTACATTGGGCAACCATTGGGCAATAAGTAACCATTGGGCACAAGAATAACACTTAGCAACCACAAATAGTAGGGATTCTATAGCATCCACTTAGCAACCACCTAGCAACACTAATGCAAACCATGTTGAATTCTACTTAGCAGCAGCTGAGCACCTGAGACACTTAGCAACTACATAGCAACTGAAGTGCAACACCAACGTTGCCACCAGGGATACTAGAGCAACCACTTGGCAACAGCGCAGTAAGCATTTGAGACAACACAAGGATACCACTCAGCAACCACCTGGGATACTATAGAAACCACTTAGCAACCACCATGCACCGCCATAGTAACATCTGCCTAGTATATCATAGCAACAATAACAATGCAACCCCAGTGGGATATCATAGAACCACTTAGCAACACCACAGAAACCACCTAGCAAACACTTAATAGCACCATTGCAGGAAAAAGTATGTGAATCCTTTGGGATTATACTTGGATTAGTAATTAAATGTGTTCTGATCTTCATCTAAGTCACAACAATAGACAAACACAGTCTGCTTAAACTAATACCACACAAAAATTATATGTTGCATGTTTTTATTAAACACAACATGTTAAAATTCAAAGTGCAGGGTGGAAAAAGAAAGGCTAATGACTTTTCTAAGAGCCAATTGGAGCCAAAGTCAGCCAACCTGGAGAGAGCTCTCAGAAAACCTACGTGTCCACAATAAGACAGGCGGTCTACAAATGGAGAAAGTTCAGCACTGTTGCTACTCTTCCTAGGCGTGGTAAAGTCCTGTAAAGATGACTGTAAGAGCACAGCGCAGGATGGTCAATGAGGTGAGGAAGAATCCTAGAGTGTCAGCTGAAGACTTACAGAAATCTCTGGCACATGCTAACATTTTTGTTGATAAATCTACAATAAGAGAAACATTAAACAAGAATGGAGTTCATGGAGACACCACAGAGGAAGCCACTGCTGTCCAAAAAAAAAAAAACATTGCTGCATGTTTAATGTTTGAAGCAAACGACAACCTTGATGTAACCAAAGTTGAGTTATTTAAAAGGAACATACAACACTATTAGTGAAGAAAAAAAGCACAGCACACCATCAACAAAACCTCATTCCAACTGTGAAACATGGTGAAGGGGGCATCATGGTTTGGGGCTGCTTTGCTTTGTTGCCTCAGGGCCTGAACGGATTGCCGTCATCAACAGAAAAAAAATTATTCCCAAGTTTACCAAGCCATTTTGCAGCAAAACTTAAGACCATCTTTCCACCAACTGAAGCTCAACAGAGGATGGATGATGCAACAGGACAACGACCCAAAACATAGAAGCAAATCAACAACTGAATGGCTTCAACAGAAGAAAATACTGAGCCTTCTGAAGGGTCCTGACCTCCTGAACCCAATTGAGATGCTGTGGCATCATGACCTCAAGAGACCCCAAGATAGCGGCGCGTTGACACGCAGCGGCCGCTCCGGGTCCGTTAAATGGTGCTTTTGTGTTACTATTTGTCGTTTTTTACATTTATTTCCTGCAAATATGTGCATCAGAACACCCGTGCACATGTTCTACCACCGCCAGACCCTGCTACAGTGGAGAAATCAGCCAGAAAACACGCTACCGGACGAGGTTCTGCAGACGCTACTTGAGCTTAGCCTGCTAAGAGATCCAGGCCGCCAGCCCGCGGTGTTTCCTGACGCCGGAGCCCAGCGGAAGTGCCATCGCAAGCGATGCGAGCGTAAGCGCGGAAAGAGAGCTGGGATCCGCGCGAGGCTAAAGGCTAGTCCTAGCTGGCCGGCTATACCATCGCTCTTTCTGGCAAACGTCTGTTCCCTTGACAATAAACTGGACTACATCCGACTCCAGCGAACAACCCAGCGTGAGTTCAGAGACTGCTGTGCTTTGGTTTTTGTGGAATCGTGGCTGAACGACAACATTCCGGACAGCGCCATTCAGCTAGCCGGGCTTACCGCGTTTAGAGCGCATAGGAGCGCGGCTCTATTCGGGAAGACCCGCGGTGGAGGCGTGTGTGTTTACATCAACACAGAATGGTGTAACAACGCTGTGACTGTCGCCAAACACTGCTCTCCGCTGGTGGAGTTCCTGATAGTCAAGTGCAGACCTTTTTATTTAGTACGGGAGTTCTCCGCCGTGCTAATAGCTGCTGTCTACATCCCACCCAGCGCTAGCATTGGTGCTAATGCTAAAGAGGCTCTGTGTGAACTCTATCGGTCTATCAGCGATCTGCAAAACAAACACCCAGACGGACTGTTTATTATCGCCGGAGATTTCAACCACGCAAATCTCAAGTCAGTGCTCCCTAAATTCCATCAACATGTGAACTTTGCAACGAGAGGAGCGAGCGCGTTGGATCTTGTTTACACAAACATCCCCAGCGCGTACCGGGCGGAGCCCCGCCCCCACCTCGCTTTCTCCGATCACATGTGTGTGTGGCTGACACCAACATACACACCACTCATCAGACGCTCCAGACCAGTTCAGAAGCAGGTGAAAACCTGGCCGGCAGGCTCCATCTCTGCCCTTCAGGACTGTTTTGAGTGCACTGCATGGGACATGTTTAGGGAGGCTGCTACTGAAGGCGATTCTGTTGATTTGGAGGAGTATGCAGCATCAGTCACTGGCTACATCAGCAAGTGTATTGATGATGTCTCTGTCTCCAAGACCATCACTACACGCCCAAACCAGAAGTCTTGGATGACTGCTGAGGTACGTGCGCTGCTGAGGACCCGCGACTCTGCCTTCAGAGTGGGTGACAAGGTGGCCCTGAGGAAAGCGAGAGCCGACCTGTCAAGACCCATCAGAGAGGCAAAGCGCGCACACGCACAGAGAATCCACAGCCACTTCAAGGACACGGGTGACGCGCGGCGTATGTGGCAGGGCATCCAGGCAATCACCAACTACAGGACAATGCCACCATCCTGTGAACGTGATGCCTCCCTCCCTGATGCCCTGAACAACTTTTATGCACGGTTTGAGGCACAAAACAACACGATGGCGAGAAAGACCATGCCCAAGCCGGATGAGCAGGTGTTGTGCCTGACTGCAGTGGATGTGAGGAACACTCTGCACAGAGTCAACCCACGAAAAGCTGCAGGACCAGACAACATCCCCGGCAGAGTGCTCAGGGAGTGCGCAGACCAGCTGACAGATGTTCTCACGGACATCTTCAACGTCTCCCTGTGCAGCGCCACTGTCCCAACATGCCTCAAGTCCACCACCATCGTTCCCGTGCCGAAGAAGTCCACAGTGTCCTGCCTCAATGACTACCGTCCCGTTGCACTTACACCCATCATCATGAAGTGCTTCGAGAGGCTAGTCATGAGGAACATCAAGACACGACTGCCCTCTTCACTGGACCCCCTGCAGTTTGCGTATCGTCCCAATCGCTGCACGGACGATGCCATCACCACCACCCTTCATCTCTCCCTCACCCACCTGGAGAAGAAGGACACTTACGTCAGAATGCTGTTTATAGACTTCAGTTCAGCATTCAACACCATCATCCCACAGAACCTCATCAGGAAGCTAAGCTTGCTCGGCCTCAACACCCCCCTCTGCAACTGGATCCTGGACTTTCTGACGGGGAGACCCCAGTCAGTCCGGTTCGGGGGCAGCACCTGCAGCACCATCACACTGAACACTGGGGACCCCCAGGGCAGTGTCCTGAGTCCTCTGCTGTTCACCCTGCTGACTCATGACTGTGCTGCAAAACACAGTTCTAACAGCTTTATCAAGTTCGCCGATGATACAACCGTGCTGGGTCTCATCACCAAAGGCGACGAGTCAGCATACAGAGAGGAGGTGCAGCGGCTGTCAGACTGGTGTACAGTCAACAACCTTCACCTGAATGTGGACAAGACAAAGGAAATGGTTGTTGACTTCAGGAGAGCACAACACACCCACTCTCCACTCAACATCGACGGGTCCTCTGTGGAGATTGTTAAGAGCACCAAGTTCCTTGGTGTCCACTTAGCAGATAACCTCACCTGGACCCTGAACACCAGCTCTACAGCCAAGAAAGCCCAGCAGCGTCTCTACTTCCTCCGGAAGCTGAGAAAGGCCCGTCTCCCTCCACCCATCCTCACACTCTTCTATAGAGGGACCATTGAGAGCATCCTGAGCAGCTGCATCACTGCCTGGTTTGGGACCTGCACCGTCTCTGACCGCAAGACCCTCCAGCGTATTGTGAGGACAGCTGAGAGGATCATTGGCGTCTCTCTCCCCTCCATCACGGACATTTACACCACCCGCAGCATCCGCAAAGCAACCAGCATTGTGAATGACCCCACTCATCCCTCACATGAACTGTTCTCCCTCCTGCCTTCGGGAAGAAGGTACCGCAGCATCCGGTCCAGCACGACCAGATTCTGCAACAGCTTCTACCCCCAAGCATCAGACTCCTCAACTGCAGAGACTGAACTGATGGTTTTTCTGTACATGCACACACTGTCATTCTTACCCCACTTACCCCAGAAAATGGAAAGCACTAAAAACCCTACTACCTCACTGGACTCTATTGCACACTGTGTAATAGAGGTAATTACTACCTCACTGGTCTTTTTTGCACACGTTTTGCACACTGCATAATTTGCACACTGTCTTGTTATTTATTATTCTTTGTCTGTATTGTGTTGTATTGTCTGTCTGCACTTTTGTACTGTTGCACTATTGTTCTGTCTACACTGTGTTTATGTGCACCATGGTCCCTGGAGGAACGTTGTTTCGTTTCACTGTGTACTCTGTATATAGCTGAAATGACAATAAAAACCACTTTGACTTTGACTTTGACTTTGATTCACACCAGATATCCCAAGAATATTATAGCTGAACTGAAACAGTTTAGTGAAGAGGAATGATCCAAAATTCCTCCTGACTGTTCTGTAGGTCTGATCTGCAACTACAGGAAACGTTTGGTTGAGGTTTTTGCTGCCAAAGAGGATCAACCAGTTATTAAATCCAAAGATTCACATACTTTTACCCCCTCACTGTGAATGTTAACATGTTGTGCTCAATGAAACCACGCTAACCAATGATTTAATACCAAAAGGGTAACTTTTAAGCAACCACTTAACAGTTCACTTAGTAATACCTGAGCAACCACCTGCGATACCACAGTGTCATGCATTTAAGCATCATTGCATCTACCTTAGATCACAGAGCTACCACTTAGCAACACTCTTAGCAACCATTTACTGTAGAAATACATTTGCAGTCACCAAGTAATAGCACAGCAACCACCTGGGATACTATATCTACCACACTGCAACAGCCTAATGACTCTCTGGAAGTCAGAACCACACAATTACCCAGCACACAATGCATGAATTATCCTGCAGGAAATGCATACTTCTATTTATAATTATCATCATTATGGATTCCAATTAATTCTAACATTGCAGAATCGATGCAGTTGAATTAGCAGCTTTAGATCAATGCAGTGTGATGCTCTTCTACTGCGGGAGTGTATTTTACATCCATTAGCGTCGGGTCGAGCTCTCCGTGGGTATCAGAGCATGTTACACAAATCCCCCTCGCCGCTCCTGACTGCTCGTCATCTCTGAGCGAGCATTCAGTGAACTCTGTAATCGCTAATCCCACCGCTGCCCCCCACGCAGGCCAGAGCCCAGCTTAAACACAGCACTGCTAACAGAGATACCACTTACAGAGATACATCACTCAGTAAAGCTAGCATGGAGATTAAAACGTGCGAACAATTACGTGTTTAAACATTATTAATTAATATATTATTTCTTAAAGCATGCATCTACTATGGCTAGCATGGCTAACAATTCAGTTCATGCCACAATCTGTACTTCACGGTTCAGTACAACCTAGGACAAAAGCAACATAACCTCCAGAGGAAGTAACACTAAGAGTATCAGCATGACCAACCTGACGAAGCAAGTTAATCACTTTGACCAAGCATGTCATAGCAACCACCTGGAATACCAGAGCAACCACTTGGCAACAGCACAGTGATTAAGTAGCATGCACAATGCAACCACCTTGCAACACCATCAGAACCACCTGTATCCCACTAAGCAGCAGCTTAGTAGGCACCTAAGACACTTAGCAACACCAAACTAACCACCTTGGATACCAGATCAACCCCTTGGCTACATCACAGTAAGTATTTGAGATACATTTCAAACATGGTGGCGGTGGTTTTACAATCTGTTACATCAACACAGAAACAGCAAGAAAACTCCATATCCACATTCATTTACCATCAACCATCCTAATTCCACTTAGCAGCAGTTAGCAATCATCTGAGATACCAGAACAACCACTTAGCAACGTCATAACAACCACCCTAGCAACTATTTGCTACTACTATTATACTGGACTTTGTACAAGTGGACTTGTAAAGTCAGGACAAAGTCAATATAACAAATATTACTTTATATTTCAAGCCGTTTAAAATCATTTCTATTGGTCCAATCGTCATTAAATTTGGACACAATGTAGCAAAAAACAACTGTCAGATTCATTTTTGGTCACAATATTGTCCAGTGTCAATCAATCAATCAATCAACCTTTATTTTGACTCGGAAGTACATTGAGGGCAACCCTCATTTTCAATGTAAATTTAATCAATTTAAAATAACAGTAAATAAAAGATAAAAATAGATAAAAATAAAAGTAGAATTACAAAAAATAATAGCAAGAATTGGTTTAATTAATAAGACAGTAAGATTAAAAGAAGATAAGATTAATACAACAGATAAAAAAACAGTTAAAATTAAGCTAAAACTAACTTTTACATAATAATACGATAAAAATACAAAAAAATAAATGAATTAAATAAAAAGTAATGTCTGACATAACTATAGTGAGAACAGTCTGCCTACGCTACACGTGTCTGTACTTAATTCACTGGACAAGTTCATAATTATCATAATTATTTTAAACTTGTAGTTTCTAGTCACCATCAGAAAGCATGTAATTGTTTTAAATTATTTTGTTTCATTAGTTTCTTTTTCTTATTTAAATTTGTAATTTATTTTATTTATTTTTGTATTTATGTATTATTACTTTTTTATATTCTAGTGTTTTATATTTTCTTTCATGTTCTTAGTTCTATTAATAATTTTATCATTTCTTATCATTCTTAACATCTTACTTTACTTTCACTTACTTTATCTTTTTACTTATTTTATATTTTAAATATTTTTTTACTTTTTATGTGTTGTTTTTATATGTTTGTTTTTTATGGTATTTTTGAATTTTCTGTTTTACATATATATATATTATTTATATATATTAAATGTTGATTTAAAATGAGCACTTATTTTGTTTTTGTATTATTTTTTACTATTTTATTCCTTATTATTTCAAATGAATTATTAAATGTTTTAATTCCTTTAAAGCTTTAAAGGCTCGGTAAATGAGGGTCACCCTCAATGTTTTTCCCGAGTGAAAATAAAGGCTGATTGATTGAATTACAGGGGTTGGAGAATGAAACTGAAACACCTGTCATTTTAGTGTGGGAGGTTTCATCATGGCTAAATTGGAGCAGCCTGGTGTTCAATCTTCATTAATTGCACATTGCACCAGTAAGAGCAGAGTGTGAAGGTTCAATTAGCAGGGTAAGAGCACAGTTCTGCTCTAAATATTACAATGCACACAACATTATGGGTGACATACCAGAGTTCAAAAGAGGACTAATTGTTGGTGCACGTCTTGCTGGAGCATCTGTGACCAAGACAGCAAGTCTTTGTGATGCATCAAGAGCCACGGTATCCAGGGTAATGTCAGCATACCACCAAGAAGAACCAACCACATCCAACAGGATTAACTGTGGACGCTGTAAGAGGAAGCTGTCTGAAAGGGATGTTCGGGTGCTAACCCGGATTGTATCCAGAAAACATAAAACCACGGCTGATCAAATCACGCAGAATTCAATGTGCACCTCAGGTTTAGTTTCATTGTCCAACCCCTGTATGTAAAAAAGCATAACAGTGCAATAACTTAACTCACTTTTCCTGCATGTATTTAGATTATTAGCGATTGTTAGAAATCAAAGCATGCCCTGCTTTCCTCTCTTTCTCCGCTTCCCCAGTTTTCCTCCTGAATTTCATTTGGAAATAAATAATCGCTCTGTCTCACTTGGAAAGGATGAGCCGAGGGGATGGCGTAATGAGTTCCCTAAGATCATAGATGAGGCTATTCATCTTCAGGAGGACATCCTTTGATGCTCATTGAGCAAGATTGATCTTGGTGTAATGAGAAACTGACAAAGAGCGAGTGCGATTATGCGCCCACGAGCGAGGGAATTGAACGAAGCATGAAGCGAAATGCCTGGTGTTACTTTTACCAATTACACCGTGTGCCCATGATTTGTGAATTTATTACATCCGTATTCATCTAAAAACGACTCCCGTTCACAGCGGGGGGGAGCGAGGCGGGAGCAGGAGGGCGGGAAACTTTGTCTGACCTTTCCGTTATTGAGTAAGTTCAGTTCTGGCTGTAGGTCATAAACTCGCTGAGTTCAAACCTTCCCTACATACAGTGGTGTGAAAAAGTATTCGCCCCCTTACAGAGTTCTTACATTTTGTCTTACATTGTTCAGATTTTCAAACAAACATTAATATCAGACAAATATAACATGAGTAGATATAAAAATTATTTTTCACTTTTTAAATGATGACTTTTTCCATTAAGGGAAGAAATAAATACCCAAACCAATTACCCCTCATAAATTAACTTTGATAAATTACATATTTTAAAAAGCTGAGTTAAATTTCACTGCTATCCACAACCAGGCCTGATTACTGCCAGACCTGTAGAATCAAGAAATCACTTAAAATAGAACCTGACTTAAAGAGAATCAGACTGTGATTTTGCCACTCCAAAAAAAACAAAAAAACAAAAGTAACTGAAGCAAGTAAGATCTGCAGTTCTTTAAATGTCGTTCTGGGTTCTTTTGTGACCTCTAGGATGAGTTGTTCATGCCCTTTTGGGGTAATTACTACAATATGAAACAGATAAAAGATCTTAAAAAGCAACACATTATGCCCCGATCTGAAGAAATTCAAAAATAGATTAAAAAACAAAGTCATTGATCATCTATCAAACCTTCCCTACATACAGTGGTGTGAAAAAGTATTCGCCCCCTTACAGATTTCTTTTGTTTTTGCATTTTTTTTAATACATTTTATCTTACATTGCTCAGATTTTCAAACAAACATTAATATCAGACAAATATAACCTGAGTAGATATAAAAATTATTTTTCACTTTTCAAATGATGACTTTTTCCATTAAGGGAAGAAAAACTACCCAAACCAATTACCCCTCATAAATTAACTTTGATAAATTATTATTTTTTTAAAGCTGAGTTAAATTTTACAACTAACCACAAGCAGACCTGATTACTGCCAGACCTGTAGAATCAAGAAATCACTTAAGTAGAACCTGACTTAAATAGAATCAGATTCTGACTTGGCCACTCCAAAAAACAAAAAAACTAAAGTAACTGAAGCTTTAAGTGAGACATGCAGTTCTTTAAATGTTGTTCTAGGTTCTTTTGTGACCTCCTGGATGAGTTGTTCATGCCCTTTTGGGGTAATTACTACAACATGAAACAGATAAAAGATCTTAAAAAGCAACATATTATGCCCAGATCTGAAGAAATTCAAAAATAGATGAAAAAACAAAGTCATTGATCATCTATTAGTCTTGAATAGGTTACAGTCTGTGTTACAAGTCATTTCTAAAGCTTTGGGACTCCAGAGAACCACAGTGATTCACTATTATTCCCTAATGGAGAAAAAACATGGAAAACTGGTGAACCTTCCCAGGAGTGACCGGCCGACCTAAAAAAATTACTCCAAAAGGGCATGAACAACTCATCCAGGAGATCCCAAAAGAACCCAGAACAACATTTAAAGAACTGCAGGTCTCATATACCTCAATTAGTTTTGGTTCTGGAGTTTATTAGGTGGCTGTACTTTAGCCCCTCCCCCCATTCAATAACTGTGATTAATCAAACCTTTTGGAAAGTTGAGTTCAATTTTACTATTAACCACAACCAGGCCTGATTACTGCCAGACCTGTAGAATCAATAAAGAAATCACTTAAATACAACCTGACTTAAATAGAATCAGACTCTGACTTGGCCAAAAAACTCCAAAAAAATAAAAATAAAACAAAAGTAACTGAAGCAAGTCAGACCTGCAGTTCTTTAAATGTTGTTCTGGGTTCTATTCAATTCAATTCAATTTTATTTACGTAGCGCTTTTTACAACAAAGGTTGTCACAAAGCCGCTTTACAGGAAAAACAGGTCCATGCCTCTTATGAGCAGCACCACAGAGATGCCAATTTTATGGTGACACAATGGCAAGGACCTTCTGGATGAGTTGTTCATGCCCTTTTGGAGTAATTTCAGTCAGACGACCAGCCGCTCTTGGGAAGATAAGATATATACCACTTCTACTACTACTAATAAACCAACTACTACTACTACTACTACTACTACTACTACTACTACTACTATTAATACTACTGCTACTAGTAGTAGTAGTACTATTACTACTACTACTCTTATTACTATTAATATTATTTCTACTTCTACTACTACTACTACTACTACTACTACTACTACTACGCTTATTACTATTAATATTATTTCTACTTCTACTACTACTACTACTCTTATTACTATTAATATTATTTCTACTTCTACTACTACTACTACTCTTATTACTATTAATATTATTTCTACTTCTACTACCAGTAGTAGTAGTAGTAGTAGTAGTAGTGCTACTACTACTAGTAGCACTACTACTACTACTACTCTTATTACTATTAATATTACTTCTACTACTACTTCTACTACTACTAATATTAATACTACTACTACTACTGCTACTACTACCACTACTAGTAGAAGTAGTACTATTACTACTACTACTACTCTTATTACTATTAATATTACTTCTACTGCTACTTCTACTTCTACTACTACTACTAGTAGTACTACTTCTACTACTACTACTACTAAACCAACTACTACTATTACTACTATTACTATTAATACTACTACTACTAAAACTACTACTACTATTACTACTACTACTACTAAAACTACTACTACCACTACTACAACTATTACTACTACTACCAAAACTACTTTTACTACAACTACTAGTACTATTACTACTAGTACTACTAAACCCACTACTACTACTACTACTACTAAAACTACTACTAAAACTACTACTACTATTACTATTACTACTACTACTACTACTACTAGTAGTACTATTACTACTACTATTAATGCTACTACTACTAGTACTACTACTACTATTATTACTACTACTATTACTAATACTTCTAATAATAATAATAATAATAATAATAATAATACTATTATTAAACTGGTTTATTGTGTTTTGTGAGACTATAGAGCGTGATCATCTTTAATGCTTGTATTTTATGAGTAGTTTTATTGTGATTCTTCACTGAAGAAGTTGTTTTACTGTGTTCAGAATGTTGCATTGTTATTATTATTATTATTATGGGAAACAGAGCATCAAGTGTAACCTGCCCGTGTAAAATCACTCTTGTTCCGCAGAGGAAGACCCGAGCACGGTTCTGGGGCGTCTCAGAGTAACGCTCTTTGCTATTCATCACAGACTGCTTCTCTGAGACGTGCTACAGGTGCAGAGTGCTGCTCTGAGGGAGCAGATGTCTCTGTTGCAGCAGTAAAAGCATGTGGCCAGACGCTGTGTGGCACAGGATGTCTGCTTTTAGTGATTTTTAGCCCGGCTTTTGGCACAGGCACACCTGAAACCCAAAGGAATTTCAGTAACACTTTCTATGAATATCATAGCATTTATTTATTTTATTGTTGATTATGGCTTACAGCCAACTTTTATGGAGGTGCGGATTTCATTTTCCAGCAGGACTTGGCACACTGCCCACACTGCGAGACACTGATTTTGAGTTTTCATTGGCTGTAAACCATAATCATCAACAATAAAAGAAATGAAAACTTAAAATAGATCACTCTGTGTTTAATACATCTATATCATATATGAGTTTCACATTTTCCTCTAAATTACTGAAATTAAGTAAATCAATCAATAATATTCCATTTTTATATGCACTAGTATAAACATACTTATAACACATTATAATGCATTAATAAAGCATTATAAACATGGAAATACATATTTATAAAAATGTATAATACATTATAGCCATGTTTACTATGCATTATGAACACAACCTTAATAATACCTTAATTATTCTGCTATATTAACTGCTCACGAATTTTACTTGTCTTGAATATAATATTAGTTACAGTTATGTATAATGTATTATAACAGGTCTTTGTGACAGACTTTCATTGTGGGACTAGATTATTAATGACATATTATATTCATAATTATACTATTATATTCAAGACAAGTATAATCCATGAACTGTTTAAAATAATAAGAGTATTTTTTGAGGGTGTGTTTATAAGTTTTTCTAGGTAGTGTTCTAGGTATTGATGTATAACATATTATGAACACAGCTATTAATGCATTATGATCACAATGCATGATGCATAATAAACATGGCAATAATGGCTTATGCATTTTTAGAAATCCATATGGTAACACTTCCTATGAACCCTGTATTCATAATGAATTAGAAATGAATTTATAATGCATTACATGACATGCATAATAACTTATATCGATTGAATAAGCCTATGTAATTGCTCATAAGTACTTACAGCGACAATTATAACACATTATAAACTACAGGTATAAGGGTTTATAAAGAAACGGCATATAAAACACTAATGCATTATACCAAAATACACCAAATCTGTGTTATATTGCATTTCAACACGGCATTGTACAATGTTCTTATGAACAAATATTATAAGGCATTATACGCCATTTCTTTATAAACCCTTATACTTGCAGTCTATAATGTAGTGTTATGAATTTAGAGATAGAGAGAGATAGATACTTTATTGATCCCCGAGGGGAAATTCTAGTAAGTATTTATGTGCAATTATACAGTCTTATTACAGTCATTATAATGTATTATGCATGTCAAATAACTGTATTATAAATGCATTCGTAAGGCATTATGAATACAGGGTTCATAGGAGTGTTACCATATATATTTATAGCCATGTTTATAATGCCTTATGAATGTGTTTATAAAGTCTAATAGAGATGAAATTCCTAGAAAGTGTTACTGATCTTTCCTATGTTAAGAAGCATTTAGCAGACATGTCTTTAGCAGTCTTTAGTTAAAAACAGCAGAGCGTAGGCGCGTGACGAGTTCTAAACGTGATTTTATATTTTTAGAAATATATATTTATAGCCATGTTTACAATGCTTTATGAATGTGTTTATAGACTCTAATAGAGATGGCATTCTTAGAAAGTGTTACTGATCTTTCCTATGTTAAGAAGCATATTATATATTATATATTATATATTTTTAGAAATATATATGTTTATATGTATATTGCACATATATTATAAGTGTGTTTATAAAGTATAATAGAGATGAAATTCCTAGAAAGTGTTACTGATCTTTCCTATGTTAAGAAGCATTTAGCAGACATGTCTTTAGCAGTCTTTAGTTAGACAGCAGAGTGTCGGCGCGTGATGAGTTCTAAACGTGATTTTATATTTTTAGAAATATATATTTATAGCGATGTTTATAATGCCTTATGAATGTGTTTATTAAGTCTAATATAGATGAAATTCCTAGAAATGTTACTGATCTTTCCTATGTTAAGAAGCATTTAGCAGACATGTCTTTAGCAGTCTTTAGTAAGACAGTGGAGCGTCGGCACGTGACGAGTTCTAAACGTGATTTTATATTTTTAGAAATATATATTTATAGCGATGTTTATAATCATTACATTAAGAAGCATTTAGCAGACATGCGTTTAGCAGTCTTTAGTTAGACAGCAGAGCGTCGGCGTGTGACGAGTTCTAAAGGTGATTTTTATTTTTAGAAATATATATTTGTAGCCATGTTTATAATGCCTTATGAATGTGTTTATAAAGTCTAATAGGGATGACATTCATAGAAAGTGTTACTGATCTTTCCTATGTTAAGAAGCATTTAGCAGACATGTCTTTAGCAGTCTTTAGTTAAAAACAGCAGAGCGTCGGCACGTGACGAGTTCTAAACGTGATTTTATATTTTTAGAAATATATATTTATAGCGGTGTTTATAATGCCTTATGAATGTGTTTATAGACTTTAATAGAGATGACATTCATAGAAAGTGTTACTGATCTTTCCTATGTTAAGAAGCATTTAGCAGACATGTCTTTAGCAGTCTTTAGTTAGACAGCAGAGTGTCGGCGCGTGATGAGTTCTAAACGTGATTTTATATTTTTAGAAATATATATTTATAGCCATGTTTATAATGCCTTATGAATGTGTTTATAAAGTCTAATATAGATGAAATTCCTAGAAATGTTACTGATCTTTCCTATGTTAAGAAGCATTTAGCAGACATGCGTTTAGCAGTTTTTAGTTAGATAGCAGAGCGTTGGCATGTGACGAGTTCTAAATGTGATTTATATTTTTAGAAATATATATTTACAGCCATGTTTATAATGCCTTATGAATGTGTTTATAAAGTCTAATAGAGATGACATTCCTAGAAAGTGTTACTGATTTTTTCTATGTTAAGAAGCATATTATGTATTATATATATATATTTAGAAATATATATGTTTATATGTATATTGCACATATATTATAAATGTGTTTATAAAGTATAATAGAGATGAAATTCCTAGAAAGTGTTACTGATCTTTCCTATGTTAAGAAGCATTTAGTAGACATGCGTTTAGCAGTCTTTAGTTAGACAGCAGAGCGTCGGCGCGTGATGAGTTCTAAATGTGATTTATATTTTTAGAAATATATATTTATAGCGATGTTTATAATGCCTTATGAATGTGTTTATTAAGTCTAATATAGATGAAATTCCTAGAAATGTTACTGATCTTTCCTATGTTAAGAAGCATTTAGCAGACATGTCTTTAGCAGTCTTTAGTAAGACAGCGGAGCGTCGGCACGTGACGAGTTCTAAACGTGATTTTATATTTTTAGAAATATATATTTATAGCGATGTTTATAATCATTACATTAAGAAGCATTTAGCAGACATGCGTTTAGCAGTCTTTAGTTAGACAGCAGAGCGTCGGCGTGTGACGAGTTCTAAAGGTGATTTTTATTTTTAGAAATATATATTTGTAGCCATGTTTATAATGCCTTATGAATGTGTTTATAAAGTCTAATAGGGATGACATTCCTAGAAAGTGTTACAGATCTTTCCTATGTAAAGAAGCATTTAACCGACATGCGTTTAGCAGTCTTTAGTTAGACAGCAGAGCGTCGGCGCGTGACGAGTTCTAAAGGTGATTTATCGTGATAAATACGCTCAACATCGCGACGCTGAACGATGCGACGATCACCGCCTGCAGCGAGTGCCCGCGTAGCTCCGTATTAATGGATTTAGTGGGGTGAAAACAATGCTGCGGATGATTTACGGCCGTGAGTACACATGCACGGACACGGCCAGCGGAAAGCTGGAAAACATTTCAATTTATCCAGCGAGAGACAGAAGAACGGAGAGAGAGACGGAGAGAGAGAGCCTTCAGCTGGAGATATATCTCCATTCTCTCTCTAATTCCACATCGAGAGCGCACGACCGGTTTTAATTAAAGCCCAGTATATTACTCCAGTTCTGTTGCACAGACCAACTGGCGCAAAACATCCTCATAAAACTCTCCCAGCGCTCTGGGGCATTAGCTGTACATTCCATCCGGAGAAGGCCGCTGGCAGATACGCTACACACACACACACACAGACATATGTACAATCACACACACACACACACACACTGGCTGACAGCCAGAGGATGAAACATTGTCCTGGGAGCGCAAGAGGAAAAGAGAGAGAAAGTACTAGAACAATACAAGCAAGGACACACTTTGTACAATTAGCGTTCACTATAGCTACACCATTCGGACATTTGTAGCATTCAATTCCATTTTCAATTCAATTTTTTTTCTAAAGCACTTTTTACAACAAAAGTTGTCACAAAGCAGCTTTACGCAGAAAAACAGGTGACTTAAAGGAGAACTCCGGTGTAAAATGGACTTTTGTTGTAGTAAAACATGATAAAAAGTTCTTATCTTTGATGAAAAGCACACCTCCGTTCTCCCACAGCTTTCCGAGATCCAGTAATTGTGTGCTTTTTGCCCAGAACTCGACTATATCATAGTACATCAGCTATGTCAGGGCATATTTAGCCCTGATAAATCGCTTTTTCTACCGTTAATCAGGCTCAAAGTATCTCCAAATCTCCTTGCTAGAATCCGGAGAGCCCTGACATTTAAAACGAGGCATTGATAACTTAAAAAAGTGCACAAGAAGCTTATTAAAAACACTGTTTACATCCCATAATGTGAGCTTCAGTTTTCAGTTCCGAGTGCCGCCATCACTGTACTGATAATGACAGACATATATATTTATATATATATATATATATATATATAAAAGTGCCAGTGGACTTGTACTGTAAAGCGCTGTCACTATGATCAGGAGATTGCTGTTTCTAATCCCAGTCATGCAGCTTGCCTTCAGTTGCCGGAGCCGTGAGAGGGCACAATTGGCCTTTCTCTCTCTGGGTGGGTACAGTACAGTAGATGGCGCGCTTTACTCTCATCACTCCTAGGGTGATGTGGATCAGCACAAGGCATCTGTGAGATGATGTATCAGAACCAAGTCGCTGCGCTTTCCTCCGAGTGCGTTGTGATTTTACTCAGCAATGATGTTTATGCTGGAAAATCCTCCAGTGTGCCTGAATTAAAACAATTCTGTAAAGAAGATTGGAACAAAATTCCTTGCTTGATTGCAATTGTTGCCACCAAGAGTGACACAACCAAGTTATTGGTTGGGATTGTTTTTTTTCCCCCTTAATAAATAAAATTAGCATTTAAAAAGTGCTTTTTATGTTTACTCAGGTTTAAGGCTGCAACGATTAGTCGATATAATTGACAATGTCGAATATTTAAATTTGTCAACTACAAATTTAATTGTTGACTTTTGTTGTTTGTAACAGCACTGCATTACACAAAGTGCTGAATACAGAAGCGCAATGGGAGATAAAGGGTAAATGACTCACTCACACAGTTTATACTTAACTTATTCTGTTTCTCCAAAAGTGCCCAAACACAACAAATTAGATATTTAATCACTGAATATCAGTAATTTATACATTTTAAAAACATCCAGACATTTAAATGCCTTTTAAATGTCATGTTCAGCTGTTTCTATTGTTTTTAGGGATGGAGGACATAATAGAAATAGAAATAAACAGAAATAATCGTTGACTAATCGAAAAAATAATCAGCAGATTAGTCGACTACTAATTGCAGACATACTCAGGTTTCATTTGTCTGAGATTAAAGTTGGTTTGCTAAAAAAAAAAAAGCTAAAACGAAAGAAATATGTAGTGGGCAATCCTTTTTTTTAAAATGCCACTGTACTATACAGTATAAATCAAACAGCCACAATGCTTTTTGTGTTCCTTGCTTTCAGTTACTTATCAAGGTCAATCAAGGTCAATAAAGATGTATTAAGGTATATTTACACAGTATAACCCCTCAAAGGTCAGTTATTTTGATCAAAATACCATAGCTCAATCAAACCATGCTACATGAATGCATTTTAGTTGTTAGCGTTTAGCATTTAGCATTAAGCATAGCGCAAGCTGTATAGCGCAATCAAACTCCACAGCACAGCACAGTATAATCACAATGTAGGTGTTTTGTCCAAATCGCTCCACTCCTGTGTGTGTGTGCGTATTTATGATCAGGTACCCCCCGCCGGACCCTCCACTAGCAGAGGTGTCGGCGAGGCTCGAGGCAGTCGGCGCCGAAACCGTGCCGACCCTCCCGCCGTTCCACTCCAAAGCAATTTTCCATGGAGCAGCTGGGCGAGAAATCGATAGCTCCCAAAGCTGATTGCTCTACAGGGGAAATAGAGTTTGTATTGCTTCTCAAAGACAAATGTAGGCTTCAGGCCAGATAAATGGCATTTTGGGGGCCGAAGAAAACCCTTAACCGAGGAGCGTCTCGCCCTCATTCATTCCTTCTGTCTCTTTCCAGAGGCTCTCTGTCCGTTCCCCGGCTCTCTCTCTCTCTCTGGGCCTGTCTCCCCACTCCACACAGCGCAGAGCTCCAGCCCAGTCCTCCACCTGAGTTCTGCACACGTCTCCGGTTAAACTGCAGACCCTCCAGCCTCTGCAGGTCATCATCCACCAGCTCAAAGCTTCTCTGACTCTCAATGGCCTCTTTAAACGAAAGGACCCTCGGCCATCCTCTTCTCCTGATGAGTTAGCGGCAGGTGTTCGTATATCTCCAGGACTGAAAACACACACTGTCTTAAAGTAACAGTCTGACTAACAGTTCTACACCTAACGCAAAAGTAGTCGTTCAACCGGTTAGATAATAAAACAATAAAACAGGGTACAACCTATCGCAAACAATGTACAACAAACCAGTAATCAAGCCATTACATGGCGGGCCACATAAAAAAAATCTGTTTTGGAAATTTAAGTGTAATGGGATTGAGGGCTACCGACTAGCAGCTCTCCAGCCCAGAGGGTTGTTGAACCTTATTGAAGAACAGTTTATCTCAAAGCAGGTAAAGCCAGGAGGAAATCTGTGCTGTCAGGGTCGTGGTCGAATACACTATCGCTGCCCCCTTTAGTGAATTGAGACACGGCCTGGAAAAAAACGCCCTTATAAGGAGATAGGGAGCCCAAGAATGGGTGGAAAATGTGAACAGGCAGAAACTAAAGTCATGCCAAGCGTAACAGAGAGAGAGACAGAAGGGGGGGAATGTAAACAAAAGCTCGCCAGAGAAGCATTTTATTTTATTTTTTCATTATAGTTCGACCCATGCACCCATGCTCTATTGATTCCACACATTACATTTCCTATAAACCCATATAAACTCTTCCAAAGGATGGAAATGCATGCATCCTGTCAACCAATCAGGAACTGTTCTAATGTTCATCAACATCATCTTAATATATTTAATCAATTAAATACTAATCAAATACTAAGTGACTGATAAATGACTGATGAATCATTCACTATGTACTGTAAGCACCATTTCCTGTCGTTTCCTGTCTATTTGCTTTGCAAAGTATTGCCAACTCTTCCCTCATTCATGACTTTCTAGGTTAACTCCAAATCTCACCTTAAGATCTTTCCAACACCAAACAATGCTGTGGTCAAAATCCAAGTCCAGAAAGTTAAAATCTACTTTTTTCTTATTGTTTAAAGCTCTTTTTTAAACACATCATTCATTTTAATTGTTTGTAAACAAAAAAAAGTACTGGGATAACAGCACATTTACTATACATTTACTATATATCTTCTGAAATGAAGGGTATTTTTGTAAAGTAACTGTCTCTACTGTCCAGGCAATGTTTGGACACACCTTCCCATTCAATGTTTTTAATTTTTTTCTTTTTCATACATTGTAAATGAATACTGAAGCGATTCAGACTATGAAGGAACACATAAGGAATCATGTAGTAACCGAATTACAAGAACTCTTAGGCTTTGTTTCCTAGTGCAGTCCTGATGAGTGCCAGTTCCATCATATTGTTTTCGATGGTCTTTGCGTCTGTATTTTTTTCTTTTATTTAGTTGAGTAGTTCTTCCTTCTCATAATCTGGATTAGATCATTACTCAAATAGAGCTATTCACTGTATACCTGTAACTCTACCTCTTTACTACTTAATTTTACAACTCATGCTCTTAAACTAAAATTAAGAGGCAGGGAATTCAAGTAATTAACTCTTGATGAGTTCAGCACAGCTGTTAACTGAAAACCTGAATTCCAGGTGACTCTACCTCATAATTTTGACTGAGAAAATCCAGCCAAGATGTCCAAAACTCTCTAATCTAAGCAAGAGGAGCTACTTTAAAGATGTTTTTTAGCATTGATTCCTCCAGTTACCTCCATTACCAAACGTGTCTTGGCTGACTGGCTGTATCTGGGGTCAGTGATAAATCATGATCATGTGTCCAGCAGCTCTAAAATCCAGGCTTCTTATTGTCCCTCCGAATGACTGGACCCTTAACTTCCCCTCTACTCCTCCGGCGCAGCAGCAAGACGGATGATGTGCGACCTGTCGCCATTATCTTCCTTTCAGACTCAAAAAACACACACTTAATCCACTCTGACTTTTTTTTTTTTCCTTCTGCACCGAGAGGCTCCTCATCCTCCTCTGGCAGCTCTCATCTACCCACAATCCTCTGCGGCCTTAGAGGAGCATGACAGCACCAAGGTACCACCATAATATTTGCCTAATACGTCATGTACAGCAATAACAGTGTCTGAGTGTGTCAGATTAGGTCTGTGCGGGGTGTTTATTGAGCGCTGTGAGAGGTGTAGTGGTTTAGACTGATGTGATTTTGGGGGGTCTCTGCTGCTTTAAACAGTGAGACCCCACTGAACTACTTCACATAAAGAATCTCCACAGGATAAGCACCTGGAAGAGGCTACAGGGCTCACATTTTATAATACTGAAGAGGGTTTTTATTCACCAAATAAAAAAAAAAAAACATGAAACAACTAAATAGAAAAAGGCAAAAATAAAAATATATATATTGTAAATAGGGTTTTAAATGGTGAAACATGAATTATACTACCCTATGCTCCATTATACAACTCTACAGTATATTGCATATACTACCCTATACTTCCTACACTAGTATACACTTCCCAAAACTATCATATACTACTCTATACTACCCTATGATCTATCTCTTATATCCTATACTACCCCACACTACAATATGTCCTCTGCATTACCTTGTACTACCCTATATTACACTATACTTCCTATACTACTGTACTATATGCTCTTCTACACCCCCCTGTACTTCCCTATATTATCCTATACTAGCCTATACTATCATATGTCCTATGATAGGGTAGGGATAGTGAGTGAGAGATGGGGTAGAGAGATAGTGAGAGTGAGAGAGAGGAAGAGATATAGTGAGAGAGGTAGAGAGAGATATAGTGAGAGAGAGGTAGAGAAATAGTGATTGAGAGAGCCTCACTTTGGGGAATGCCAAAATCAAGTGCCTTCTATATGCAGACGACCTCGTCTTGCTGTCACCCACCAGAGAGGGTCTGCAAGAAAGCTTAAAAGTTCTGGAGAATTTCTGTCAAAACTGGGCTCTAGAAGTCAATCATCAAAAAACGAAAATAATGACCTTTCAGAGAAGATCTAAAAACCAACGGAATCACACTTTTACAATTAACAACACCAACATCCAACACACTAAATCATACACCTATCTGGGGATAACCATCAGCTCCACAGGAAGTTTTGGCTTGGCTGTGAAGGAACTCAGAGAGAAGGCGAGGAGAGCTCTATTTGCAATCAGAAAATCAATAAACTTTGAAATACCCATTACAATATGGATCAAACTTTTTAAATCTGTTATAGAACCAATAGCCCTGTATGGCAGTGAGGTGTGGGGACCCCTGGCACAAAACGACTTCACCAGTTGGGACAAACATCCGGTTGAAATTCTGCACACAGAATTTTGTAAGAGCATCCTGCACGTGCAGAGAAAGACCCCCAATAACGGCTGCAGGGCTGAGCTAGGTCAGTACCCCCTCCTCATCACCATACAGAAACGAGCTCTAAAATTCTGGAAGCACATAAAATCCAGTGACCCCCAGTCACTGCACTACCAAGCACTGTCCGAACAGGAGCTCAACATTGAGCGGAGTCCCCTCAGCCAGCTGGTCCTCAACCTCAGTGACCTAAAACCCAACAACATTACTGACAACAGATATCCTCACCACACACTCACTCAGACCATCAGACCCAACCAAATCACAACCCAACAACAACAACACTACCTCACACACTGGACCCACACTACACAACAACAATCCAAACTGCAATGCTACACAGCCCTCAATCGTGATTACACACTGGCCCCATACCTCACAGTTCTCAGAGAGAGGTCACTGAGGAAGATCCTCACCAGGTACAGACTCAGTGAGCACAGTCTGGCTGTAGAAACTGGGCGTCACAGACAGAGCTGGGCTCCCAGAGAGGCCAGGCTGTGCTCTCACTGTGATCTCGCAGTGGTGGAGACAGAGATGCATTTCCTCACAGAGTGTTCTAGATATGAGTCTGTGAGAACCCGGTTCTACCAGAGAACGAGCAGAGTCTGCCCTGAGTTCCAGCTCTGCTCAGACTCTGAGAAGCTCCAGTATATACTGGGAGAGAAGAGAGAGCTGATCACTCAGGCAGCTCGATATGTTACAGACTGTCACAACCTGAGGGACAACCAGTGTGGACAAAACCACACAATATAAATTATTATAACTCATTTCTAATATTACTGATTCATTGATATTATTACACATTTATAAAGTCTCCACACTCTTATTTCCTTCTATTTGAATGATCATTAATAATAATTATAAGTGTTAATCCTGTAAATAATCATTTCTGTTGGTGTAATTGTATATATGTAATCTTTCTTTTAATTATTTGTTATTAATTATTATTATTATTGTTTGTTTTCTGTTTTATGCTTTGGCAATAGTGTTGACTTTTACATTCATGCCAATAAAGCACTGTTGAATTGAATTGAATTGAGAGAGAGAGAGAGAGAGGTAGAGAGATATTGAAAGAGAGAGGGGTGGAGAGATAGTGAGAGATAGAGGCAGAGAGAGATAGTGAGAGAGAGAGGGGTAGAGAGAGAGATAGTGAGAGGTAGAGATATAAATAGTGAGAGAGAGGGTAGAGAAATAGAAAGAGAGAGAGAGGGAAAGAGGTAGAGAGATAGAGAGCGAGAAATAGTAGAGATAGTGAGTGAGAGAGAGGTAGAGAGATAGTGAGAGAGAGAGGTAGAGAGATAGTGAGTGAGAGAGAGGTAGAGAGATAGTGAGAGAGAGAGGTAGAGAGATAGTGAGAGAGAGGTAGAGAGATATATGGTAAGAGAGAGAGTGGGGTAGAGAGATAGTGAGAGAGAGGTAGAGAGATAGTGAGAGAGAGGTAGAGACATAGTGAGAGAGAGGTAGAGAGATAGTGAGAGAGGGGTGGAGAGATAGTGAGAGAGAGAGGTAGAGAGATAGTGAGAGAGAGGTAGAGAGATAGTGAGAGAGAGAGGTAGAGACATAGTGAGAGAGAGTGGTAGAGACATAGTGAGAGAGAGAGGTAGAGACATAGTGAGAGAGAGAGGTAGAGACATAGTGAGAGAGAGAGGTAGAGAGATAGTGAGAGAGAGAGGTAGAGATATAGTGAGAGAGAGAGGTAGAGAGATAGTGAGAGAGAGGTAGAGAGATAGTGAGAGAGAGAGGTAGAGACATAGTGAGAGAGAGTGGTAGAGACATAGTGAGAGAGAGAGGTAGAGACATAGTGAGAGAGAGAGGTAGAGACATAGTGAGAGAGAGAGGTAGAGAGATAGTGAGAGAGAGAGGTAGAGAGATAGTGAGAGAGAGGTAGAGACATAGTGAGAGAGAGAGGTAGAGAGATAGTGAGAGAGAGAGGTAGAGAGATAGTGAGAGAGAGGTAGAGAGATAGTGAGAGAGAGAGGTAGAGACATAGTGAGAGAGAGTGGTAGAGACATAGTGAGAGAGAGAGGTAGAGACATAGTGAGAGAGAGAGGTAGAGACATAGTGAGAGAGAGAGGTAGAGAGATAGTGAGAGAGAGGTAGAGAGATAGTGAGAGAGAGAGGTAGAGACATAGTGAGAGAGAGAGGTAGAGAGATAGTGAGAGAGAGGTAGAGACATAGTGAGAGAGAGGTAGAGACATAGTGAGAGAGAGAGGTAGAGAGATAGTGAGAGAGAGTGGTAGAGAGATAGTGAGAGAGAGAGGTAGAGACATAGTGAGAGAGAGGTAGAGAGATAGTGAGTGAGAGAGAGGTAGAGAGATAGTGAGAGAGAGTGGTAGAGAGATAGTGAGAGAGAGAGGTAGAGACATAGTGAGAGAGAGGTAGAGAGATAGTGAGTGAGAGAGAGGTAGAGAGATAGTGAGAGAGAGTGGTAGAGACATAGTGAGAGAGAGAGGTAGAGACATAGTGAGAGAGAGGTAGAGAGATAGTGAGTGAGAGAGAGGTAGAGAGATAGTGAGAGAGAGTGGTAGAGAGATATATAGTAAGAGAGAGAGGGGGAGAGAGATAGTGAGAGAGAGAGGTAGAGAGATATATAGTAAGAGAGAGAGGGGTAGAGACAGGGCCGCCGCTCTGCATACGCAGACAACGCAGCCAGCGTTAGGCCTCAACCATTTTGCAGTTGCAGGGAGCCAAATTGACTGAGAATGAAATGTGTTGAAATTATGACATTATTAAATTTAAAACCCAATGTGAATTATTTATGATACGCTCATCTTTTTTGTCTTTAAACATTGCATGGGGCACCTACTCTACTACTTAAAAGCGGCACGTTATTATTTTTGTGCATAATATAATGCCCCCACCCCTATTGCCTGAAATGGCACGGCTCGGTTTGCTCTGTTGGTTGTTGCCAGATGTGACATTTTCCAGTCAAATAAATAATCAAAAAATGCATGGAGGCGCTAAATCTTGCGCATGTTTAACCATTTTTAAAGTGTATGTGGCCATTCTATACAAAAACTTGTCCAGTGCAATATTTGTGTAAGTTAAAAACTTAAAATAAAATAAACAAATAGGATGAAAAATCGTAACTTATCTGGCAACCTTAGTCCTAACTAAAGTAGCAACGCTACCTGACCAGTTATGCTTAGGGCCTCCAAAACCTTAGCAGCGGCCCTGGGTAGAGAGATAGTGAGAGAGAGAGGTAGAGAGATATATAGTAAGAGAGAGAGGGGTAGAGAGATAGTGAGAGAGAGAGGTAGAGAGATATATAGTAAGAGAGAGAGGGGTAGAGAGATAGTGAGAGAGAGAGGTAGAGAGATAGTGAGAGAGAGAGGTAGAGAGATATATAGTAAGAGAGAGAGGGGTAGAGAGATAGTGAGAGAGAGAGGTAGAGAGATAGTGAGAGAGAGAGGTAGAGAGATAGTGAGAGAGAGAGGTAGAGAGATAGTGAGAGAGAGGTAGAGAGATAGTGAGTGAGAGAGAGGTAGAGAGATAGTGAGAGAGAGTGGTAGAGAGATAGTGAGAGAGAGAGGTAGAGACATAGTGAGAGAGAGGTAGAGAGATAGTGAGTGAGAGAGAGGTAGAGAGATAGTGAGAGAGAGAGGTAGAGAGATAGGAGATAGGAGAGCTCTATTTGCAATCAGAAAATCAATAAACTTTGAAATACCCATTACAATATGGATCAAATCTTTTTAAATCTGTTATAGAACCAATAGCCCTGTATGGCAGTGAGGTGTGGGGACCCCTGGCACAAAACGACTTCACCAGTTGGGACAAACATCCGGTTGAAATTCTGCACACAGAATTTTGTAAGAGCATCCTGCACGTGCAGAGAAAGACCCCCAATAACGGCTGCAGGGCTGAGCTAGGTCAGTACCCCCTCCTCATCACCATACAGAAACGAGCTCTAAAATTCTGGAAGCACATAAAATCCAGTGACCCCCAGTCACTGCACTACCAAGCACTGTCCGAACAGGAGCTCAACATTGAGCGGAGTCCCCTCAGCCAGCTGGTCCTCAACCTCAGTGACCTAAAACCCAACAACATTACTGACAACAGATATCCTCACCACACACTCACTCAGACCATCAGACCCAACCAAATCACAATCCAACAACAACAACACTACCTCACACACTGGACCCACACTACACAACAACAATCCAAACTGCAATGCTACACAGCCCTCAATCGTGATTACACACTGGCCCCATACCTCACAGTTCTCAGAGAGAGGTCACTGAGGAAGATCCTCACCAGGTACAGACTCAGTGAGCACAGTCTGGCTGTAGAAACTGGGCGTCACAGACAGAGCTGGGCTCCCAGAGAGGCCAGGCTGTGCTCTCACTGTGATCTCGCAGTGGTGGAGACAGAGCTGCATTTCCTCACAGAATGTTCTAGATATGAGTCTGTGAGAACCCGGTTCTACCAGAGAACGAGCAGAGTCTGCCCTGAGTTCCAGCTCTGCTCAGACTCTGAGAAGCTCCAGTATATACTGGGAGAGAAGAGAGAGCTGATCACTCAGGCAGCTCGATATGTTACAGACTGTCACAACCTGAGGGACAACCAGTGTGGACAAAACCACACAATATAAATTATTATAACTCATTTCTAATATTACTGATTCATTGATATTATTACACATTTATAAAGTCTCCACACTCTTATTTCCTTCTATTTGAATGATCATTAATAATAATTATAAGTGTTAATCCTGTAAATAATCATTTCTGTTGGTGTAATTATATATATGTAATCTTTCTTTTAATTATTTGTTATTAATTATTATTATTATTGTTTGTTTTCTGTTTTATGCTTTGGCAATAGTGTTGACTTTTACATTCATGCCAATAAAGCACTGTTGAATTGAATAGTGAGAGAGAGAGGTAGAGAGATAGTGAGAGAGAGAGGTAGAGAGATATATAGTAAGAGAGAGAGGGGTAGAGAGATAGTGAGAGAGAGAGGTAGAGACATAGTGAGAGAGAGTGGTAGAGAGATATATAGTAAGAGAGAGAGAGGTAGAGAGATAGTGAGAGAGAGAGTGTTACGTGTCAGTAGGGCACGTATGTTTTTTTTGTGTTTCTTTTCTTTTGCTCTCTTCTCTATGCTATTTTCTCTGCAGGTTGTGTTGAACGCTGCATGGCCGTGTCTGCCGTCCAACTGAGATCGCTGCTGGTAGCTAGCGGGCGGTCCTTGGCACATAAATGGATTCACCTGTGAGAGTGTCGGCGTGGGGAAGCTTGTAGTTAGTTTGGCTTGTGAGACTGTTTGGCTGTGAGGTTCTAGCGCTTCGGCGTCGTTTTGTATATGTAGCCTCTGGGTTTTCTCGCCCTGTCTGCTTCCCCACCTAATTAGTTCTCTCTCTCTCTCTCTCTCTCTCTTTTGGCCCTCAGCGATGTGTGGACAGGTTAGACTGGGCGCGCCTGTACACAACACGTAGGTAAATCTCTGTTAGACACACTAGGTAAGGGGCGAGTGCCACTGCTTGTTTTTTTTTCTCCTTTATGGTTAGGTTAGACCTGGCTAGGTAGGTAAGCTGTTATTTTCTTTTCATTTCTTTGGCACCGTCCTTTGTCCACCTTCGCCTGGCGAGAGCACATTAATACAGATTATATCTACCCATTCTAAATCAATCTAATTCTAATAGTTTAATGTACGTTTGTACTTTCATCCCTGTAAATGTTACTGTTTTATACTATTTGTGCCTTTAAAAGCATTAAATGTTCATTGTTTAAATATGCAATTCTTGTTGTCCTGGTCTTTCCCTTCCATCCACCATCACACACCCAATGTTACTCCTCTTTACCCCTAGTTACATCAGAGGGGAACGTAACAGAGAGGTAGAGACATAGTGAGAGAGAGATATAGGTAGAGAGATAGGGAGAGATAGAGGTAGAGAGATAATATTTATTATCCTTTAATTTTGTCAAAATTTGATTATTATTTTTGTATTTGTTGAATTGTTTGCTTTGGCAACAGTTGTTATTTGCAATTCATGCCAATAAAGCCATTTGAATTTGAGATAGTGAGAGAGAGGGGTAGAGAGATAGTGAGAGATCGAGGTAAAGAGAGAGAAAGTGTGAGAGAGGGTAGAGAAATAGAGAGAGAGAGAGAGAAAGAGGTAGAGAGATAGAGAGGGAGAAATAGTAGAGATAGTGAGTGAGAGAGGTAGAGAGATTGTGAGAGAGAGAGGTAGAGAGATAGTGAGAGAGAGAGGTAGAGAGATTGTGAGAGAGAGGGGTAGAGAGAGATCGTGAGAGAGAGGTAGAGAGATAGTGAGAGAGAGAGGTAGAGATATAGTGAGAGAGAGAGGTAGAGAGATAGTGAGAGAGAGAGGTAGAGATATAGTGAGAGAGAGAGGTAGAGAGATAGTGAGAGAGAGAGGTAGAGAGATAGTGAGAGAGAGAGGTAGAGAGATAGTGAGAGAGAGAGGTAGAGATATAGTGAGAGAGAGAGGTAGAGAGATAGTGAGAGAGAGAGGTAGAGAGATAGTGAGAGAGAAATAGTAGAGATATAGTGAGAGAGAGAGGTAGCGAGATAGAGAGAGAGGTAGAGAGATAGAGAGAGAGAGAGGTAGAGAGATAGAGAGAGAGGCAGAGAGATAGTGAGAGAGAGATAGTGAGAGAGAGGTAGAGAGTGAGAGAGAGGGGTAGAGAGATAGTGAGAGATTGAGGTAAAGAGAGAGATAGTGAGAGAGGGTAGAGAAATAGAGAGAGAGAGAGGGATAGAGAGATTACTGTAATCCAGTATCGAGTTTCCTGCTCTGGAAGCTGCTTGTTGCTTGTTGTGGGTTATTGAGGGAAAGTGTGTTTAATGCAGATTAGAGCGGAGCTCGGTGGAACTAATGCCAGCTTTGGCAGCGGTGGCACTGCTCCGCTCTCTCGGGCCCTCTGTAAGCTGTGGGAGCGCGAGTGTGCGGCGCGAGAGTGTGCTCTACATGCACGCTTTGGACTCGAGCGTGTTCCAGTGATCGTTCAACTGAACACACGCTCCCTCCACACACTCGTCCCCTCGCCGCTCCGCAACTCCTGCTGCTTCTCCTTTTCCCAGCCCGGCGCTCTCGCTGCCGGTGCTTATTCAGACATTAGCCCGAGTGCGGCATCGCTGTTCGGGATGCCATCTGTTGGCGCGGAGCGACGGCGAAGCTTCGCCGTGTTGTCAGGATAATGGTGTCAGCTTGGTCACTGTGTGGAAAATGTAGCGCGGAGAAATGGTTTGTTTTCCGCCCCCGTTTCCACAGATCACTAAAAAGCTTTAAAAGAGATCTCACATCAAGGCAGCGGTCGCCTACGCAAACAAAAACGAAAAGAAAATACGTCTCTACAATGCAGTAAAACAAGAAATTAAATATAACTTTAATTTGGTTAACTTTAAATTGATTTCTGCTAATTCTTATTGGCTTCTAGCCCCACCAATTGACCTTTCCCATGGGTCACCATCAGTGTGAAGTCATTCCCCTTAGGCCATCTTTTTCCTCAGTTTTATTTCAGGCTGTTATAGGCTGTAAGAGCAAGTTACGGTAACACTTCCTATGAACCCTGTATTCATAACGTATTATAAATGCATTTATAATGCATTATTTGACATGAACAATAACTTATAATGACTGTAATAAGCCTGTATAATAACTCATTAGTACTTACAGCGACATTCATAACACATTATAAACTACAAGTATTATTAGTTTATAAAGAAAGGGCTTATAATGCCTTATAATATCTGTTCATAAGAACATTGTACAATGTAGTGTTGTAATGCACTATAACACAGATAAATTGATTTCTGCTGATAAACCCCTGATAAATTAGTAGAATTAGTATAAGCCTTTTTTTGAGCCGCCAGGGTGTATTTTTCGTGCTCTCACAATACCAAAGACACAATTGCGCAATGCACAATTGACTGGTGCATTACAGATTGCTAAAATAGGGCCCCCATGACTTAATATAAAACAAATAATTAACATCTAAACAATAATTAATCTAAACAATACATGTTATATTGTGTGTTAACTCAGGGGAATTGTACTATCCCAGTCCTGTACAGAAGCTTAGGGTTTTGTTAGTTCCAGAATCGTATTGTGCATATTTTCAATGCCAAATAATCAGTGCATTTGCTATTTAAAAAGCTTGCTGCTGCTGCTGTTATATAGCTTACTTTCCATAATTAGATCAGCGAGGGCACTCAGGGAGGTAGATTTGGAAACTTTAATAATGCTTGCGTAAAGTGAGACGAGTGGACGTCTCCAGTGACCTGATCAGAAGTGGACAGCGTAACCTGTAGCTGTTAACAACAGGCATTTCCGCACCGGTCGCGTCTCCGGTCACCGCTCGGCGTCGGATTTCCCGCACGGAGGAAGGATGCCGTGCACACTGGTGCGTTAGTCATGTAACTTAGTCATGTTACACGGGCAGACGTACCCTTGACCACCTATAAAGGTAAACAAGACACACTAGACCTCACACTTAACGCCATCACTCGTGATCGGATCACGGAGGTCGTGTGTCATGTTAATGTCAGGTGGGAACGAGGCTTCAGTGAATTAGAAACACTATGTTCTATATAGACAACAGTATCGAGAAACCTGATTATTTGTTGTTTCTTCTGAAATTAAAGGTTTTAAAAAAGAGTTTATTCTGCTTTTGTTTGAGTAACTGCCTCTACTGTCCAGGGAAGACTTTCTACTAGGGGTTTTGGGCATGTGCCAGTTGTCATTCCCTTTAAAAACCAGGTGAGCTCTGACTTTGGCACATTGGTATGTTAACTTTTAGACCACTATGCCCATCAGTGTAGATTTATTCCTAAACTCTGATGCTATTTTAACATTGTGGGTGCTAGGCGTGAAAATAGTTGAAAAATAGTTGAGTGGGTGTAAGATAGCAATGAGCATTGCGTCGGGCCTTGCGCAGTGTGTACGATAGGGCCTATAGTGTAAACTAAGCAACATTAAACGGACGTTTAAGTTCCGTTTATAGTTCCAATGTTGACTTTTGACTTTTGATGTTGACTTTTGGTTGGAAAGCCAAGTTACAGCCATCAAAAGCAACAATTAATTAGTTAATATTAGTAAATAATAATATACAATTAATAATTTGTTAATATAATTAATTAAATGGTTGAATTTTGGCAACAAAAAAAAAAAACTAAGTAACATACCTGTCAAACATCTACATGGGGATGACATTAAGATGACATTTCTAGAATTTCCCCTCGGCGATCAATAAGGTATCTATCTATTAGGGGTGTCACGATTTCGATATTTTATCGAAATCGATCGAAATCATGTCAGGGTCTCGAGCATCGAAGTAAAAAAGATGATCGATGATCCCTCCCTCTAAGCTACGCAAATGGCGCAGCGCACTGTAGCCGACGCCACGGACATTGTACCTGCTTAAAGAGCAGCTCTTTCTCAAGAGAATGTGTAAATTCTCATCTTCTTAAAGAAAAACTTGAAAAAAATAAAAATAACAGTTGTTTTGTCTAGCCTCAAATATGTTAATAGTTTTTGTACCTTAAGGAGCATCTTTCTCTCAGATAAAGTTAATAATATATCTTTGTTTAAGAAAAAAACTTGTTATTCTCAGGGGATGAGTCTTATTTTTCATGTTTAACTGTTATAGTAGGATAGAGTTCAGTTTGTTAAGGCTCTAATTGTTCTATTATTTTGTACATGACTGTTCCTGTATTTTTTTAGTATTTATTTTGTTATGTTGCACATTGCTGTTTTAATAGTGCACACTGCTGCTCCCAAAAAAAGCCACTAGACAGCATTACATATATATCTTAATTAAGTTATTTAAATTTGACCATTAGTGCCTAATGTGGTGTATTACAGATCACTTGTATCACTTTGCATCACTTATATCAAGCCCACCTTTTGAAATAAGATCTATCTATTTATTTAAAGGTTTAGGCAGACTTTGAATTTTGCTCACTTAACACCATGACTGATGTAAATTTGGCCAACCCTAAAATTGATTTCTTCTGATAAATTCTTAAAACCTTAATATGGGCAGATTTTATGTCGCACACAGTATATTGTCTGGTTTTATTTATTTAGCATATTATCACAAGACCTACAGTAAGCTCTTGCAGACATCTACCATCAAAAAAAGACGGAACTAGTCAGATTATTATGTCCAAAAAAAGATGTAGATTTAATTGCTTATTGTGAACTAAGGCTTGACACTGTACATTTGGATGCTCTAAAACATGCAACAATAAGTTAATTTGATCTATATAGTACATTTGACAGAAATCTGTGGATTTCTGCTGATAAATCTACAAAAAATATAATATGGTGTCATATTTTATGGTTCTAATCATTGTATATCTGTAATATTACATAAATAATGTTTCATAAACCCTCTGAAAAATAAATAATAATGGTTTGCATCCCAGCGTTATTAGAACGTTTTTCATCTAACGTTCCCAGCTACATGAATACTAACAATATTAAAATGTTAAAAGAATATTTAGAAAACATTCTACTATGAGCTTCTACTGGTCCAACGGTCTAAAGCGCTACAACTATGATCGGAAGATCGCTGGTTCGAATCCCGGTCGTGCAGCTTGCCATCAGCTGCCGGAGCCCTGAGAGAGCACAATTGGCCTTGCTCTATCTGGGTGGGTACAGTAGATGGCGCTCTCTCCCCTCATCAATCCTAGGGTGATGTGGATCAACACAAGGCTGCATCTGTGAGCTGATGTATCGGAACCAAGTTGCTGCGCTTTCCACCGATGCTACTCAGCCATGCTTTCGGCGTGTATCAGCGATGGGGGAAATAAAGTGGGTGGGAAAATTGGCCTAGATAAATTGGGAGAATAATGGGAAAAAATTGAAATAAATAAACTTTTACAGTGTATCATCTGTGTCCTATTTAGCATTTTGAACCTGTAGCTTCTAAGCCCGAGCTCTGAGTCCAACTCTACCTGCACCCTCCTCCACAGAGTGCACTCAGGCAGAGCACGCCGGCGTATTCCCTTACACAACACTCTCACACACCTACACACACTGCAGCACGCCCAGCCTGCAGCGTATCGCCGAGCTGCATTGTTGATGTGTTGATAGCCGCTCCGCTAGCACGCGCTTTCCCTGCCAGCTCTCATGCAGTAATCATCGTAAAAGCCGTGTTTCAAATTACGCCGAGCGCTGCGGGGATCAGGCCCAGCGGCAGCAAACACAAAACCTCATTAACGGCACCAAACTGTGCATGCGGGGTGTGTGTGTGTGTGTGTGTGTGTACGGTTTATACTTTTTACAGGGTATGTGTACATATATACGTTTGTGTGCATATATGTGCTCATGCTTTGGCACAAGGCTATTTTAGGGTAAATATTGTTATTATGTATCACAACATGCAGTATGTGAGGTTTGGTACCAAAAAAAAATCCATCAAACATAGATGATCAATATACAGGGGTTGGACAATAAAACTGAAACACCTGTCATTTTAGTGTGGGAGGTTTCATCATGTCTAAATTGGAGCAGCCTGGTGTTCAATCGTCATTAATTGCACATTATTGCACCAGTAAGAGCAGAGTGTGAAGGTTCAATTAGCAGAGTAAGAGCACAGTTCTGCTCTAAATATTGAATGTGCAATGCACACAACATTATGAGTGACATACCAGAGTACAAAGAGGACAAATTGTTGGTGCACGTCTTGCTGGCGCATCTGTGACCAAGACAGCAAGTCTTTGTGATGCATCAAGAGCCACGGTATCCAGGGTAATGTCAGCATACCACCAAGAAGAACCAACCACATCCAACAGGATTAACTGTGGACGCTGTAAGAGGAAGCTGTCTGAAAGGGATGTTCGGGTGCTAACCCGGATTGTCTCCAAAAAACATAAAATCACGGCAGAATTCAATGTGCACCTCAACTCTCCTGTTTCCACCAGAACTGTCCGTCACCACAATAAATTATTGTGGTCTAAAACC
Organism: Astyanax mexicanus; assembly: GCF_023375975.1. Classification (NCBI taxonomy): domain Eukaryota; kingdom Metazoa; phylum Chordata; class Actinopteri; order Characiformes; family Acestrorhamphidae; genus Astyanax; species Astyanax mexicanus. Next base: position 119,287,469 of record NC_064408.1, read on the forward strand.
AGGTGTTTTAGTTTCATTGTCCAACCCCTGTATATTCCGAGTTCAGAAACAGCTTCTTCCCCCAGGCGAACAGGCTCTGGAACAGCCAGTAGCACCCAGCACTTTACTTTACAATGACTTTCCCATACTTTACCCATCCCACATACAGCATTCTGCACCCTTTACTTCCCACTAGGGGTGTGCTTTATCGTATTGTACACAATAATATCGCAAACCTTTGTGAATTTTGTGAATGATATTAAACCCTGAAATATGGTGCCATATCACCCACCCCTAATTATCTGATCAGGGTACTACTTTTTTTACTGTTTTCGGCAAAAAGGAAAATTCACACTGTTCTCATTCAGTGTATGTTCATGTTTGGTGTGTGTGTGTGTAACTCACAGTGCTGAATCCAGGCACCAGGTTGAGTGCGCTGGTGTCCAGCGTAAAGGGGAGGAACTGCTTGAGGCGCAGAGACGACTGCACTGGGAGAGGAGCCCGAACCAGAGGGAGTAAACCACTCTGACACACATTACCTACAGAGAGAGAGAGAGAGAGAAAGAGAGAGAGTTTAGAATTTAGTCTCAAATCTTATATTCAACAGTTTAATCAAGAGTTTAACAAAAGTTTAATTAATCAAAAAGAAAAATAACGCAACACAAACTACAAAACTTAAAGATGCAGTTACTGTAAGTCTCAGGCAGCTGCACTAGGCAGCTTGATTTAGGGCGTGTCAGTGTGTCTTTGCTATCGTAACGATGGGAAAAGTACACCTTGTGCACCTCGAAATGTGATAAAGGTGTGTACTAATTATCTTAATTAATCATGGGTGTGTTTTGGGCGTAACGTGAAATAAACCAATCACTGTACTGATCATGACCATACACATAGACATATATACATAGACGCCGCATAGCCTGCCTCCTGGCATAGCAGCCGGTTATAGCAGTCGATGCGGCGTCTATGCAAGTCTATGTCTATGAAAAAAAAAACATTTTCTTTTAAAGTCAAACGAGCGCTGGATGTTAATCTACATTGATTTCTCACCTGAAAACTAGCAGCTAGCAGCGGTTAGCAAGCGATTAGCCAACCACGGTTATCACTAGTTAATGCCACCTGATAGTGCTAGACTGAGCAACCCTGAGTGTTCTGGTAAGTCAGGGCAATATTAGCTAGCACGGTAAACACGCAGACTACAGTCCAATATACTTACTCGCCTCTGAATGGAGAAAAGAGCTAGCGCAAATGCTAATGCTAATGCTGCTGCACCCAGCCTTAGTGCTGGAGAAACTTCACTGAAAACTCACCCTTATAATGCTGTACTTCAGCAGAGTGGCTTTACTGCTCCTTAATACCAGACTGGTAGAATTCATACATAAGGAGCACCAGATTATTAAATGCTCTGTCGAGTCCAAAAATAGTCTGAAATATATGGTACATGTGCTGCAGAATAGAAGCAGCAACAGGGTACTAGATTCTCTAGTAGAAAGCCTACTTCTCTGGACAGTAGAGACAGTTACTCCAACAAAAGCAGGATAAAATCTTTTTAATACCCTTGAAACAATGACAAACAATGAATAAATAAGGACGTGTCCAAATACTTTTGTCAATATAGTGTATTTAACAATCAGTGATGGTATAGTTACTTTGAAAAAGTAATCCGATTACTGATTACTGATTACTGATTACTCCTTTAAAAAGTAACTTAGTTACTTTATGGATTACTTGATTTTAAAAGTTACTAAGTACTTTTTTATTAGTTATTTTCAGCAGCTGCAGACACCACCTCCCGCCGCCTTAACATAAACATTATAACCAGTTTGGCCAGTACTCCCTTTATTGGAAAATGCATTTTTAACAGCAACAATTTATCTCTAGACCTTTAAAGTTGAACTATTTCCTGAAAAAATATTTTTTTTTATAAAAAAATAAAAGACCATTTCTCTTGAATTAACTTAACATAAATAATTGTTTTTATAAAAAATAAAATGTTTTTTTTGTGATTTCCCTTAACAAAAATACTTGTTTTTATAAAAAATATAAAATAAAGAAAGTCTTTCCTGACCTGACATATTTAACACTGTAAAACTGAACATTGAACTTGTTGTTCTCTGCAGGGCAGCAAGGAGTGGTTTTATAAAACAGAACCGTGTATATGGTCTAGACCAGGGATCACATATATGCGGACTGCGGTCCGGGTCCGGACTCAGACGTTGTATAAACTACTAAACTACTAAACCGATAAACTACTGAAAAGGATTTAATTTTGACAGCGTTCATTTAAAGCGTCTTTTCTTGTCTTTACAGTATACGCGCTCTGCGCACAGAAACCTTGCAGACCAATCACGTGTGGTGTCAAAACTTCAAACGCTCTCCTCAGCAAATCAGATCTGTGCAGACCGCTGCCCTGGCTAGTGAATTGGGACGCGGCCTGGAAAAAACGCCTTTATAAAGAGATAGGGAGCCCGAGAACTGGCAGAAAAAGGAGAATGGGCGGAAACTAAAGACACGCCAAGCGCAAGAGAGAGAGATTCGAGGGAGTGGGGTTAGTAAACCAATGGTTGTACCTCATTAACAGTTACTTGTTACTGAAAAAAAGGGTCAGATTAGAGTAACGCGTTACTTGACATCACTGGTCCCAATACTTTTATCCATATAGTGTATCTAACAATAACGATAACAATTCAGCCAAAGAGTTAACGAAAAAACTAAAAACCAGCATGACTGTTGGTATAAAATCAGCCAGCCCTTCTCCTCACCCCCATCAGACAGTGGATATTTTCAGCAGGTTGAGTGATTAGGTGGGCCGGAGGTGTTTGGTGGGCCGTGCCAGTCAGTATCAGTCAGAGAAAGAATGCGAGTCGAGTCAGATCTTAATGAACGGCCTTGGAAAAACATACCCGGCGCTTGACCTCAGACTGTGTTTTGGCCCGACTGCCTTGGTCTGAGCGCTCCTGATGGATTCTGTCAGTCGCATAATTAGATTTGTTCATTCCTTTATGTATGTAATTGAACTACAGTTAAAGAAAGAGTTCTGGGAAAAAGGAAAGGTACAGTTTTCCACTGGTGCTTCACATGTAATTCATCAGCTGAGTTCAATGCATGATCAAGAGTTCTTTAATTCAGCAGTGGAGCAATAAGCTAAGACTGAAAAATTGAACCATCACTAACTGATTTATTCTGAAACATGTGTTAATTTCATGCATTTTCTCTAAGTCTGTTAATATGTTTAGAGTGCAGGCAAACAGGATTTGCGTACCAAGATACAAAAGACATGTTGGAATATAATTTAGGCACTGTTTGGTTTGGTTAAAATGAACTCTGGTTTATTTGCAATCTTGGTCTGGTTAGTTTCAGCAGGTGTAAAGACGGAAAACAACAACCGTATCGAGACCCACAAGAGCAGAGGTGGTCTAGATTCGGTTCCAAACAGACTCCAGAGTGGTTAGTTTGTGGTTTGAGAACATGATCCGTTCTTGATCCGAACCGAAAATCAAATACACTCTTCATATCTGAGCTAAACGGCTGTTCAGCTTTAAATGATAAAAATGTCAGTGAGTAGACATTGATAGACCTCTGCATCCTTTTTAATGCTGACCCTTCAGACTGTATTGTAATCTCAAGGAAGGCAGTCTGGGACATAAAGATTTGTCTGGGAGAAGGAGGAGGGTCTACAAAATTGAGTACGTAAGCAAGTCTGGCTCTTCGTCTTGTGCTTACTTACTGTGCAGATTCTGATTAAAAAATGTAAAATTTTATATTTCAACATGGTGGACAATTTTCTATAATAAATTAATTTAATATTTTCTATAAATATAATGGAAGAGAATTGAATCAGAGTGTTTAGGTAGGTTTTATACAGCCACGGACAATGACTTTTTACTATATAATACAGTTTATGCCTGGTGATCTATTTTGTACAATGCCAGATCACCTTTGGTCACCTTTATTTTTTAAAGATTTATTTCAATTTATTTCCCATTTTTCTCCCAATTTAGCTAGGCTGATTGTCCCACCCATTCAGCTGCTACTCAGCTGTATATCCCCCATCACTAGAAGAGTGAATACATGTGAAAATAGACTCCGCCTCTTTTCAAACTGCTGCTAATGCTGATGCAGCACTGCCGAGTAGCATCACAGCGCTAACACTCGGAGGAAAGCGCAGCAACACGGTTCTGATACATCAGCTCACAGACGCAGCCTTGTGCTGATCCACATCTCCCTAGGAGTGTTGAGGAGAAAGAGGAAAAGAGCGGCATCTACTGTACCCACCCAGAGAGAGAGAGAGCAAGCTGCATGACTGGGATTCGAACTATCAATCATAGTGGCGGTGCTTTAGAGCACATAACGTTCAACCTTCAACCAGGAATGTACACTTGTACACTTGTACATTTGCTGTTATCATCTCGACATCTTTTCTAAAAGAAACAGATGCTATTTATAGCTTTATTTCTATTAAACAAAAGAGTTTGGAACCACTGTGTCCGGTGCTTTTTTTATTTCTTTTTTTTTTTTTTTTTACAGCTATTGGCCAGTACACTTTATTATATAATGGTTAAAATTAGGCCCATAGATCAATGTCTCCATTGCTATTAAGCATGCAACATAAAAGCCCAGTGCATTAAGCCTCCAAAGCAGCAGGAAGGACATAAAGCAGCAGGAGAAAACAAAAAGTAAATACTTGGTTTTATTAGTGAGTGAGTAAGAGGCGTCGGAGTGGAGATTTATACGGGCCGAATTAGAAACAGTACAGGCCGTTACAAAACCAAACGAGCGGCCTTGTGTATCAGTTCCCGCCGTAGGATAAATGCAGTTCAGAACGTTTTTTGAATAAAAGGATCAGTGACTAATGACAACAGCATGCAGTAAAAGTAAGGAGCCGTGTCGTATCAAAACACCAGCTCGCCCGAATTAAGGACACAGTGTTTCCAACACACTTCCAGCCCTAAGAGAAAGGGTCGTAAAAATAAAGAGCCCCAGCTTCGTCGCTCAGGTCCGCACGCGAGTAAAGACACGCCCAACGCCTAATCCTGCCCATGACGTTCGGTTGAAAGCATCCCCCCCAAAAAACCCCCAGAGCAGTTGTCAAGAGATCAGAATAAATCCGACAGTAGAGTGAAAAACACTGTGCTAATATGCTACTGCATCTCAAAAAATTAGAATATCATTAAAAAGTTATTTCTTATGGCGTTTATTTCTTTAATTGTTGATGATTATGGCTCACAGCCAATGAAAACCCAAAAATCAGTGTCTCAGAAAATGTCAAATGTTTATTATATAAGATCAGTTGGTACTTTTGGCAGTGTGGGCAGTGTGCCAAGTCCTGCTGGAAAATGAAATCTGTAAGAAAACTGCACTGACTTTAGACTTGATAATAAAACACAGTGGATCAACACCAGCAGATGACATGACTCTCCAAACCATCACTGATTGGTGGAAACTTCACTCTAGACCTCGAGCAGTTTGGACTGTGTGTCTCTCCACTCTTCCTCCAGACTCTGATCTCTTGATTAACAAATGAAATTTGTGATGGTTTGGAGAGACATGTCTGATATCTGCTGGTGTTGATCCACTGTGTTTTATTATCAAGTCTAAAGTCAGATGCGGATTTCATTTTCCAGTAGGATTTGGCACACTGCCCACACTGACAAAAGTACCAATTGGTTTTAGTTATATAATATTGTAATATTTTGAGACACTGATTTTTGGGTTTTTATTGGCTGTAAGAAATAAACATCAACAATAAAATAAAATAAACGCTTAAAATAGATCACTCTGTGTGTTTAATACAACTATATAATATATGAGTTTTACATTTTCAACTGAATTACTGAAATAAAGTAACTTTTTAATAATATTCCTATTTTTTGAGATGAACTAATAGTTAGCCAATGGTGCTAATTTGCCTAAATCTCCTTTCACCATGCACATCTTCATTATACGTACCCCAATTTGGAAGGCCAATTATCCCAACCATTCCTTAATCCAGCCCTTATTACAATAGATAGATAGATAGATAGATAGATAGATAGATAGATAGATAGATAGATAGATAGATAGATAGATAGATAGATAGATAGATAGATAGATTTAATCTACTTTATTTCACTAGTGTATTCAATCTGATTAGAACTTATAAATTCAAATAAAAGTCCAGTTTCTGCCACTGTTAATTCTACACTTAAACAAATGTGATGACGTCCATCGTTTTGAAAAATATGCATCATTAATAAAATAGGTATTATAAAAACATAATAAAAATAAATACATAAACAGCAGTAATAAAACGTTGCAGGCTGAGTTTAAGGCTGAGTTTGTATACCAGTACACTGGTGTTGGAGGGGAGCCACTTGGACTCAGGCCTGTATGGGTTATTAAGTCAGTCAGAAAGAGAGAGAGAGAGAGAGAGAGAGAGAGAGAGAGAGAGAGAGAGAGAGAGAGAGAGAAACGAGAGTTGGATTGTTATGGGGGGATTTTGACACCATGCCCCATTACATGAGCCAGCATGGGTCTTTCTTTTACTAGCGGCTCTTTTTTCCCACTGAGCAGTGTAATGTGGAAAATGTCCACATGGCTCAGAGCTGCAGTAACTCTGTATGCTGATGGCACGCTCCTCCTGGGATGAGTGCACTAAACCCGTATGATCCTCTCACCTCTCAGAGGAGCCAGCTGCACAACAGGTCACCACTGACCCTCCACAACACTCCATATCACTCCATATAACACACACACACACACATACACACACGGATACACATCGAAAAAAAGGAGGTGTAAAATTTAATATAAAAAAGTTTCATTTGCATGGTAAATTTAATTTCAAATAAATGTAATTAACTTCAACTCTTACTGAATTTCTGCACACAATACTACCTAATTACAATTACTCAATTACTCAAATAATCAAAGCTCATTCCATTAGAACCAAAACTAATCTCATTACATCTAAAACTTATGCCATTACAAAAAAATGATGACTAAAATTTACTTTAAAAAGTATCGCAACTTTCTGCATTTGCTTTTTTAAAGTAAATTTGATTTCATGTAAATTATAATAAGTAACTTCAACTTGATTTCAAGACTTAAATGTTACATAGAGTAAATAGTATATATATATATATATAGTATACTATACTTTATTTATTTTTGCTGAATCAATCCTTTCTTTTAGTAAACTTTACTTCATTTCTGTATACAGTATTACTTAATTACAATTACTTAATTTATACAATGTTACTCAAATAATTAATGATACATAATATATTATAATTTCTGAAATTTTAATATTTTTAGTTAAAACACACATATTACACTGTCTCAACCAGTGTTGGGCAGGTTACTTTGAAAAAGTAATTAGTTATAGTTACTCGTTACTTCTCCAAAAAGTTACTAACGGAGTTACTCCACTATAAAAGTAATTAGTTACCAGTAAAAGTAACTATCCCGTTACTTTTGTTATTCGCCCGTCAAAAAAAAAGGAAATCAATTATGTATTTACTATTATTTTTAGAAAAATAACAAACGAAAATAAACCCAAAATGTTGACAAAAATATAATCTAACGAATTAAAAAAAAAAAAAAAAAATCTCCACACAACCAAAGAAAATTACTAAAACTTGTAATACTGAAAAAAACGGAAAACCGGAGCAGCTAAAAGAGCTTAACGTCCTTAAATCAGAACTTGGGTTGTCCACGGCAATCACTGAATTGATTAGAGCACGCAAATCGTCACAATTGTGCCTCACTTCACCATGCCAACCCACGTAAACCTACAGGCACAGCGGCCAGAAGCTCAAGTTCACCGGAAAGAGGAGGGGTTAACCAGGGCAAAGCGAAGTTAAAAAAAAAAAAGCGGCTAAAGTAACGTGCAGTAACGGGGTGTGGGAAATGGTAACGGTGTTATAGTTACAGTCAGAGTAATTAGTTAGATTACTCGTTACTGAAAAAAAGTAACGGCGTTAGTAACTCTCTAGTTTTAACGCCGTTTCTCCCAACACTGGTCTCAACACATGGATGGCATGTAACACATTCTCTTTAGTTATCATATTATTCAATCATTTTAAACTCTCTAACCGCCTTCAGACAGTCTGCCACTGTTTTAGCTCATTTTTGTTTTTTTAATGATCTTTGGTATGTTGTTATTTTTTTATTTTAGTTTTTTTTATTAACTTTTTAGTTTTTAATTTTGGTTTCTTTTAGCTGTTTTTTAGCTGTAAAGTTAGTAAAGTTTACTAAAAGAAAGGATTGATTCAGTTAAAAGTAAATGAAGTAAAGTTTACTAGAAGAAAGGATTGATTCAGTTAAAAGTAAATGAAGTAAAGTTTAATAAAAGAAAGGATTGATTCAGTAAAAATAAATGAAGTAAAGTTTACTAAAAGAAAGGATTGATTCAGTAAAAATAAATGAAGTAAAGTTTACTAAAAGAAAGGATTGATTCAGTAAAAATAAATGAAGTAAAGTTTACTAAAAGAAAGGATTGATTCAGCAAAAATAAATGAAGTAAAGTTTACTAAAAGAAAGGATTGATTCAGTAAAAATAAATGAAGTAAAGTTTAATAAAAAAAAAGATTGATTTAGTAAAAATAAATGAAGTAAAGTTTATTAAAAGAAAGGATTGATTCAGTAAAAATAAATGAAGTAAAGTTTACTAAAAAAAGGATTGATTTAGTAAAAATAAATGAAGTAAAGTTTAATAAAAAAAAGGATTGATTCAGTAAAAATAAATGAAGTAAAGTTTACTAAAAGAAAGGATTGACTGAAGTTCAGTTCTCTTATTTACTCTGTGCAACATTTAAGTCTTGAAACTGAGTTGAAGTTACTTAAACTTATCTGAAATTACTGATTATCTGAAACTTTTTTGAGGTAAATTTTGCTCATCATTTTTTTCAGTGCACAGTGTACTCTAGCTAAAAAAAACCCTTCACTCAGAGCCACGTTGCATCAAACACATTCACATCAGACTTCTCAACAGACCTGATCTGAGAAAGAAATTGGACTTGACTGCAGTCTGAACATAAGCTGAGATGCACTTTGACCTCATGACCTTCGGCCACACTGCCCACACTAGTGTACAAAATGCTCAAAATGAATCCATATTGACACGAGCTTATTAGTGTAAATCCAAATTAATTTACAGGGGCTCACAATTAAGTACAATTAGCAAAGAGCATACCTGTATAAATATACCGTTTTTAGTTAACCAGACAGAAACACAGGCTTCATCCAAACCAGCGAACAGCGCCAGCGGTAAATTAAAACCAGTGTGAACCAGTTCACATGATCTCATTTGTATAATGGTATCAATTGCCTGTAAGCCCAACAGCTGTCACATTATCTGGCTGACTGTTCTGCTCTGTGAATTCTGGCTTAAGGAACCGAAGAGACGCTCCAAAACCCAGTCCCACCCTCTAACTGACCACGTTCCCACCCGTCCAGCGTCCCCCCAGCCTTAAAGATGACTTTCCTGAACAGAGAGACACTGCGGGGGGATCTGTGGGAAAAGATCACGTTCCCAATCTGTGTAAATCAGTCCTCTCTCTTTTTTCACCTCTTATTCACAGTCAGACTGTAAAACTGCACCAAATCCAGATGTCACTGCAGAATTCATGGCTCACGGCTCCGGCGGAGCAGCGCAGGGACAGGTTGTCTGCCCACCCAATGAAAATTCAGGAAACAATGAAAGCCCTCAGTTTCTAGATTTGATGGCTGGAAGATATGAGACAGATGGTCTCGAGCTCGGAGTTTAAACAGCAGTTTATCTTTCTGTTGTTTTGACTTATGAGAAGGTTTGAAAACAAGAAAATTAATAAAATGTTTGGTGGAAAAGTTTGAGTTTACACCACACTGTAAAAAATTCCCACACTGTAAAAAATTTCCCACACTGTAACAATTTCCCCACACTGTAACAATTTCCCCACACTGTAAAACGTTCCCCACACTGTAAAAAATTCCCACACTGTAACAATTTCCCCACACTGTAAAACGTTCCCCACACTGTAAAACGTTCCCCACACTGTAAAACGTTCCCCACAGTGTAACAATTTCCCCCCACACTGTAACAATTTACACACACTGTAAAAAAATCCCCAAACAGTAAAAATTTCCCCACACTGTAAAAAAAATTCCACACTGAAAAAATTTCCCCACACTGTAAAACGTTCCCCACACTGTAAAAAATTCCCACACTGTAACAATTTCCCCACACTGTAAAACGTTCCCCACACTGTAAAACGTTCCCCACACTGTAAAACGTTCCCCACAGTGTAACAATTTCCCCCCACACTGTAACAATTTACACACACTGTAAAAAAATCCCCAAACAGTAAAAATTTCCCCACACTGTAAAAAAAATTCCACACTGAAAAAATTTCCCCACACTGTAAAACGTTCCCCACACTGTAAAAAATTCCCCACACTGTAAAACATTCCCCACACTGTAAAAAATTCCCCACACTGTAAAACGTTGCCCACACTGTAAAAGTAAAAAGTTTCACCAAAATAAAAAATTCCACCACACTAAAAATTTTCACCACACTGTAAAAACTTCCCCCACACTGTAAAAACTTCCCCCACACTGTAATAATGTCCACCACACTGTAAAAAAAATCCCCACACTGTAAAAATTTCCACCACACTAAAAACTTCCACCAATATGTAAAAAATCCTTCACACTGTAAAATTGAAAAAGTAGAGAAAACTCAAAATTTCGACGCATGTTTCTGCACAAGATTTTGGAGGTTTCAGCACTCAAACATCCCTTTCAGACAGCTTCCTCTTACAGCGTCCACAGTTAATCCTGTTGGATGTGGTTGGTCCTTCTTGGTGGTATCTCGCTGACATTACCCTGGATACCGTGGCTCTTGATGCATCACAAAGACTTGCTGTCTTGGTCACAGATGCTCCAGCAAGACGTGCACCAACAATTTGTCCTCTTTTGAACTCTGGTATGTCACTCATAATGTTGTGTGTATTGCAATATTTAGAGCAGAACTGTGCTCTTACCCTGATAATTGAACCTTCACACTCTGCTCTTATTGGTGCAATGTGCAATTAATGAAGATTGACCACCAGGCTGCTCCAAGTTAGCCATGATGAAACCTCCCACACTAAAATGACAGGTGTTTCAGTTTCATTGTCCAACCCCTGTATCTCATCTAGTATCCAGACTACAGGCTTCAAACAGGGTACTAGAGCCAACTAACTCCATATTAATGCTTCTAAATTCAGAATGGGGTGTCATTAAACCTCCTGTAGTTAAAATGTTATAGGTGTTGCGATTCCTTTGTCCACACGGCATATCTAAAATCCAGCTCTGAATATCTAAAAAGAGAGAAATTGAAAATTCTGGAGTGCCTCAGTTAAAGCCCTGTCTATAACCCCATTACTATTCTGTAGCAGGACCTTAAACAGGCAGCTCATGCTCGAGAGCCCCCGATGTGACTGAATTAATGCAATTCTGAAAAGAAGATTGGGCCAGAATTTTTTCTTCATGCTGATGTGGAAGTCCGATCTCCAGTTACAGCAAGTGTCTGGCTGCATTGAAAATGAGTGGTGCATGCCAAAAAAAAAAAATAATAATAATAATAATAATAATTATATATATATATACGTATATATATATATATATATGTATATATATATATCAGAGGCTGGATGTTTTGGATGTTTGTGTGCATTTGCACTTCTGTATCCAGTGCAATGGATGCAACTTAATGTAATTGAATGCATTTATTAGACGCGCTGTGCACAAACATATACATGGATACATGGTAAATATAGAAAAAATCAATATACATTAATGATTTAATGCTTTAGAAATTTATAGCAGGCTCCCACATCAGCCTGTTTCAGAGTGCAGCAGAGTAATAGTGCAGAAACACCACAGAAATCACCAGTCTGATGCACTTTAAAGCACATTAATAAGAAAGAAGCTCAGAGCAGAATCTGTAGTCAGAGGCTGGGAGGCTCGGAAACACAACAGGTTTGAGGAATAAATAATGTAAGTTGCTGTCCTGTAAAATTCTTTCCTACCTCAATTGATTTGTAGTTATTTTCTACATTGTATCAGAATTGCATGATGAAGGGACCAATAAAAATGCTTCTAAATTAAATTTAAATTAAAATGTAATTGTTTTACATTGATTTTACATTGAAATATGAGAAGATTTTTGCTTGATATTAAAGCTCACCTTCCGCGAAAATCCGATTTTTCTTGTTTTTTGTGGAATACAGTAGGTCTCTCCGAGTTGAATGTGTACACCTGCACATTAAACTGTTTTGCAGCCCCCATTGTCTGCAGGAGCTAAGCAAAGAAATCCCCCCTCCCCCCCTCCGAAAAACGGGTGAATTTTGAATTATCTTTCTGCCTACGTAGGCAGAAACTCACAGACCAGCCCACCTTGGCTCGAGAAACTCCCAGAGGCGGAGCTGAAGCGACGCAACATCACCGCTCATCAGTTAGGAGGTGGGAGGCAGTGAGCGGCAGAGCGGCGGAGGGGCGTCGCAGTGCTCCTAGCCAATCAGAGGAGAGATATTTGCATGCTGTTTGCATGTATGAATATTCATGAGCAAAGCTGGAATCCGGTCATTTTGGACACACCCCTAAAACAGTCCATTAAAAAAGAGCTATACAGAGACACCTGAGCACTTTTTTTTTACAAAAACGGCTCACATGTCATTCATTCATACTAGAGACCACAACTAGACATTTTAAAATGAAAGAAAAAACGACCGAAGGTGAGCTTTAATAAAACATAAGAGCCACTGCAAAAAAAAACAACAAAAAAAAAAAAGACAAAGGCACAAACTAGACAAAGTATTTGTAAATTGAGATGTATATGCTTATATCAAGCAAAGTAATCTGCCATAGGGATAAGCAAATCTTTTTTAATAAGATTTCTTCAATGCAAAATCTCAAATGAGTGAATTAAAACCAAAAACTTGGAAAGTATATTGGTATAATAAGGAGGGTAAGTTATCTGGTTAACACAAAATATCTTCTTGCTCTATATTGTAGCCTTATTTTCCCTATCTGTCATACTGTAACATTGTTTGGGGAAGTACATTTTCTACTAGTATTAATAAAAGAAACTTTCAGAAACTTTAGATTCTTTCTATTTATAGTATTAATGTATTTCATAGTTTTGTATTTATAAAATGCATTTGGATCATGGAAACATCCCAGAACAATCCATAAATGACTTTATTTCATATTCAACTCATATTCAAGTCACTCTTTAGATCTTCATCTTCTTAAATGTCTCTCTAGTAGAGGTCAATTTCAGTAATTAAAAAACATAAAAAAAAAAACATTTTGGTGTGACTTTTGTTGATTATTTTGAGTTCAAATTAGTTTAAATAACCAAAATTCTAAATAAGAATCATTAATATCATTATACTTAAAATAAAAGCTTAAAAATGAGCTTAATACTTTTACACTTTCTTAAAGCAATTGCTGGATTATTCTAACCTACACAACAATTTTAATCTTTAGGCATCATCTTAGAAATGTAACGCTGGAGCCTGATGTGATTTTGATTTTGATGCCACTATGATTGGTAGATTGCTGGTTCGAATCCCGGTCATGCAGCATGCCATCAGCTGTGGGAGCCCTGAGAGAGCACAATTGGTCTTGCTCTCTCTCTGGGTGGGTACAGTAGATGGCGCTCTTTCCCCTCATCACTCCTAAGGTGATGTGGATCAGCACAAGGCTGCGTCTGTGAGCTAATGTATCAGAACCGAGTCGCTGCGCTGTGATGCTACTCGGTAATGCTGCATCAGCAGTTCAAAAAGAGTCTGACAATCAATAAATGGTAGAAATTTTGAAATAAAAAGATTTCTGTCAAACGTTGGAGCTTGATGTGAACCTGGTGTTGGTTTTAATGGATTTTTTTTTTTGGATATTGAATTCAATGTCTCAATGTTTCCTGCATAGATTGAACCTAAACACATTAAAAAACACACAAGCTGCACCTCTACTGATAAGATGTAGCTCACCACTCGACTCCTGCGAATACTTTAAAGCACTGTGGTGGTGTTGGAGGAGGGTAGTGTAAGTGTGGGTTTGTATGTGTGTGTATTTTAGAAAGAGAGAAAGACAGAGAAAGAAAGATAGAAGGAGAGAAAGAGAGAGATTTGGACCAATCACATCCAACAGGATTAACTGTGGACGCTGTAAGAGGAAGCTGTCTGAAAGGGATGTTCGGGAGCTAACCCGGATTGTATCCAAACAAACACAATAAATTATTGTGGTCTAAAACCAATATGGTAAAAATTTTGAAATAAAAAGATGTCTGTCCAACGTTGGAGCTTGATGTGAACCTGGTGTTGGTTTTGATGGATTTTTTTTTAGTAGTTTTTTGGAACTACAATTTATCATTTATTTGATGTTGAATTCAATGTCTCAATGTTTCCTGCCTAGATTGAACCTAAACACACTAAAAAACACACAAGCACTGTGGTGGTGGTGGAGGATAATGCAAGTGTGTGTTTGTATGTGTGTGTGTGTTTTAGAAAGAGAGAAAAAGAAAGAGAAAGAGAGAGAAAGAAAGACAGAAGGAGAGAAAGAGAGAGAGATTTGCCCACAGCAGTGTGTATCTCTCGGTTCAGATGTGCCTCTCATCCTGAAAAGCTTTTAAAGCTTCTGTCCCTCCAGGAAACAGTGAGAAGAAAAATGACGTCCGCGAGGACAAAAGATGGCACCTTAATAATTAATCCCCATCCGCCTCACTATCTAAACTTTACTGTCTCACCTGATCCAGCCTTCCTGCTGTCTTTCAGCACCTCACACAGCAGCCGCAGTGAGACAAGTCTGAACCAGGCCAGTGCAGGTACGACCCTAACTGTACGCCACTGTGTAAAATGCCAATAACACACCTTATAATCATCCAAACATCCAAACTAAAGTCATAGTACACCTGGATTCAAGTATGTAAATAATACAGTGAATAGTGAATATTTGAGTAATGTTCTAATCCAGATTATGAGAAGCAAAAACTACTCAACTCAAGTAAATATTAGCTGCGGTCCAATCTGAAGGGAGCTGCCCAACTAGGCAGCATTTTCAGGCAGCATAGGCGCGCTCCCGAGAAAAGGACTGTCCCATTCAGCTGCCTTATTTTACCCCGATTCTGAAGGCAGCGTGAGATGTATCCTTCACGGCGAAGGCAATCCCATGATGCATTTCACCAGCTCAGAGTTCCAGCGCTCAGATTTAAAAACATGGCGGACGGAGCCGGCATTGCGAGGGAGTTTCTGTACGAATGTAAGTAATTCCCTCCTGTATTTCCACTCACCGCTGCGTGGGTTTATCAAACTAGCATATTTTAGACTGTTTTAAGTTGTTTTCCATCGTTGTTTTCGCCTGTACTTCATTTAATGTAAGACCTGACCGGCGGAAGCTACCGTTAGCTTATCGCGCTAATTTACCGGGTAAGCTAACACGCATCTAGCCGACTTACAGAGTACCAAACGCGGCTGCAGCGCTGAGGAAACCCCCGCTAGGAAACAAAGACACCCTGGCCGTCCAGTGTAAAAAGTTTTAACTGATTTAAGTCACTGTTACGTATAACTAAGTGATTTACTGTGTAAATAGTGTAACACTGTAGAATAACCTGTAATTCAGTGATTTAATGTGTAAATAGTTTAATTGTTAGAGGGAATAACTAGATTTACCTGTAACTGAGTGATTAATTGTGTAAATAGTGGAATTATGAGCGTGTTCTCCATAAACCGCTGTTACTAATTCAGATTTATTTTTTCCACAGGGATGAACGTGGGCCGGGGAAGGTGAACGCTGGTCAGACCGGCTGGAGGCAGCGTTAGCTCCCTTTATGAATATATATATTTTTTCTTTGAATGTAATAAAGTTTTCTCTCTTAACATTATTATTTTTGCTTGCTGTGTTTTATTGTCACTATGCTTATTGTAGTATCACATCTCAACTAGTGGGTATGGGTAAATAAAAAAAAAAATAAAGTTTATGAATCATGTGTTTTATGCAACTAAAAGATAAAGATATAATAAAAATTAGCTGACTGTGTATGAATGTACTATTGTGTGAAACGTAGCTTAGTTTGATAATTTAGCTCTGATGGCTCATACAAAATATTTATTATATTATGGTTTCATTACTCATGCATTTCTACAAAGCATCTAATCAAAAATAAAATAAATGCATACATAAAACTGACCATACTCTGAGAATGAAGTGAGGGAAAGTGTAGAATTAAAGTAAATCATGAATATTTAAATATATGTAATATTTGGATGAGTAAAAGAGAAATAGCTGCCGCTGCATTGAGATTTATCCCGAGGTAAGTGATCATTAACTTTAGTTATTTATAAACAAGCTCACGGGCACAGCGTGCTAGACGGGATGACGTATGCTGACTCCAGAGCGTGTCCCGAACGCGCTGCCTTATAAGATCCCTTATGGGTGAAAATGCTGCCGAACGAGGGAGCTGCCTTTGAAGGCAATGACTACCTAGGCAGCTCCCTTAAGATTGGACCGCAGCTAATATATATATATATATATATTTAAGGAGAAATTAAGGTCAATCAATAAAAAAAATAATTTCAAGAACTTTGAAAGTATCCTCAAGTGCAAAGAGCTTCAAAAACTTTATAATGATGGAACTGGCTCTCATCAGGGCCGCCGCAGGAAAGGAAGAGCAAGAGTTTCTTCTGTTGCATAGGATAAGGTTATCAGAGTTATCAGCCTCAGAAACCGTAAGTTAACATCTTCCAAGATAAGAGCAACTAAATGCTTCTTCACAGAGTATTTTTTGGTTTGTTTAGCACTTTTAAGTTACTACATGATTCCTTATGTGTTCCTTCATAGTCTAGATGACTTAAGTACTTATTTATAATGTGATAAAAAATGTTTGAATGTTTTAATGCGACCTGAGGGCCCGAAGATCACCAGCATCCATACTGACCATCAGTGTTGTACCTTAAACGCAGGGATTTCTCAAGAGTTTCTGAATCTTTTGATGGAAATATGTATTATAAATAGTAGAATATCCAAATACTTAAACATTTTACATTGGAAAACACATTAAGACACATTTTTAGATTTTCCAGAGAATCTGGGGCCTTAAAATGCTCTTTTTTATATCCAGACATGTGAGTTTCCTATTGCAGCATTTTTTTTTATTATTATTTTTTTATTAATACCACTTACTTTTACAGCCTTTGTGGTCCCGTCTCAACATTTTTAGGATGAGTTGCAGCATCGACTTGGTAAAATGTCTCATTTTCAGTGTCTGATGTGTGTTCTATATTAAATTGTGAATAAAATATGGGTCTGTAAGATTCGTAATTTTACACAGCGTCCTGATTTATTGTAAATTAGACAAAAGCATTAGCCCTGTTTTGGGCCAGTTAACACTAACCAAGTACAACACCGGATTACATTAGTCTCTGTTATTTCTGAAGCTTTTCCCATTAGATTCTGAATAAATGAAGTCTTGGAGCGCTCTTATCCAATAAAAGCATTCCTGAAAGAGGCCAGCCTTATTATCACTGACTCATCTCCCAGACTTCCTCTGAATTAGCCTCCTTAAAGGGAGTGGGCTGCTTCAGAAACCCCCTGTTCCACAGACAGCACTGTAGAAACGCATTTTACGCATTTATGGGTTTCTATGATCTAGATATATTTAGTTTGTTCTGTTGCGACTGGTTCAAATATACAATCCAACCAGAAATTTGCTATTTGTTTCTATTCTAATTTTACCATTCTACGTAACAGTGAAGGAAACCGCAACTGGGAACACATAAAAGACTTCCTTAAATATGTTTAAAATATATGCCACAGAGTAGTTTCTGTGGTACAGTGGATAACACCACCACCTGCTAGTGAGCTACCACGTCATGTGGGAGCCTGGGGTTCAATTCCAGGTCTGGGTGACTAAATGCTGCACTATAGAGGTGGGCGATTCCGGGAATTTTGGTATCGATCCGATACCAAGTAAACGCAGGGCCAGTATTGCCGATATCGATACTGATACCGATACTTTTTAATATTTAAGCTTTATAGATCCAAATGATCCAAAAACCTAGGATATAATTTCACCAAACATTGATAACAAAATACTTTAGTATCACAATCAACATTTTTTGTTTAGAAACAATGGAACAGTAACAAAACAAAGTTTAAATTTAAAATAAAAAAATATAAAAAAAATAAAATAAAAATTCTCCCCTCACTAGACATCTTTTCTAGTTCTTTCTTTCTTTGTTTCTTTTTTTAATAGAACTGTCATTTGGAAAAACAATAAAAAATAAGGGATTGTCTTCCTTTCAGTGCAATTCAAAGGCAAGTTTTTTTTAAATAAACAGAGTGTAAAAAAATATCACTCAACACTAATCTCCTGAGGTAGAGGCGTGTCGACTCGAGGAGAGCGCTGAGTGGGCGGGGCCAGGCTGAGCCTACCTGCGTGGCGGTTTGGCTGGCTTTGCTGAGCCATGTGACGCATGTGCAACAACAAGAGACCAGAGAGTAGACTGTGGTGAATCTCGTGCGCAGCAGTCAGTGCGTGCGGCAGAGAAAAAAGCTTGAATATCGATATTTTTACACGAGTATTGCTCAATACCAATACCAGCGTTGGTATCGATATTATCGATATTTGGATCGATCCGCACACCTCTACTGCACTACACCAATAGGAGTCCTTGGACAAGACTCCTAAAACTCCATTAGTTCACCTTCATAATATAATTAACCTTGTAAATCACTTTGGATGAAAGTGTTCGATAAATGTTGTAAATGTAAATATGCAAAAATATAGTAAAGAGTAAATACAGAGTTCAAACAATGGAAAAAATAAAACAAAATAAACAGCAGTGTAAAATAATATATTCATAGTATCTACTATGAATTGATCAGTATACACTATGAATTATTCACTATTTACTATCAATTATTCAGTATTTAATATGAGTTACTCAGTACCTACTTTGAATTGGCAGTATCTATCTACTATAAATTATTAAGTATTTACTATACTTTAAATATTCAGTATCTACTATAAATTATTAAGTATTTACTATACTTTAAATATTCAGTATCTACTATAAATTATTAAGTATTTACTATACTTTAAATATTCAGTATCTACTATAAATTATTAAGTATTAACTATACTTTAAATATTCAGTATCTACTATAAATTATTAAGTATTTACTATACTTTAAATATTCAGTATCTACTATAAATTATTAAGTATTTACTATACTTTAAATATTCAGTATCTACTATAAATTATTAAGTATTTACTATACTTTAAATATTCAGTATCTACTATAAATTATTAAGTATTAACTATACTTTAAATATTCAGTATCTACTATAAATTAAGTATTTACTATACTTTAAATATTCAGTATCTAATATGACTTATTCAATATCTACTCCGAATTATTTAACCCCTTAACGCCTGAATTAATGTAGCTGTATATGAAAAAATGTTTCATGTGTGTTTTACCTTTAAGTAGATAGTAAATATTGTTTACATTATTAATTTCACTTTTGCACAAAAATAAATAGAAATTTTGGTATGTTGCAAATTTGCAACAACAGGCAATATGGTCTATTTGGGGTAAATTTGGTATGTTGCAAATTTGCTACAGCAGACATAATGGTCCATACTAAGATAACAATAACAGAGTAATATAACAGTGAAAAATCAATGTTTTATTTATGCACCCAACAGCAGGCATTCAATAATAAATAACACCAATTACTGTCACCAACACAATATACACAAATATTACAGGAAACATTTCATTAATCTGAATTCTAGATTCATTTGAATTGTAAATTGTCAAAGGTTCCTAGGTCCGTGGTGAATATACACTAACAGGCATTGGGGGAATGCAGGCGCTATCTTGGCAGGTTGATTGAATCAAACGGTTAGTCGCATATTTGCAACAACAGGCGTTAAGGGGTTAATATCTACAGTTAATATTTAGTATCCACTCTGAGTTATTCATTATCTACTATAAGTTATTTAGTACTTTTTATGACTTAAATAGAATCTAATGAGTTATTCAGTATCTACTATGAATTATTCAGTATTTACTATTAAATATTCAGTATTTAATATGAGTTACTCAGTATCTACTTTGAATTGGCAGTATCTACTATGAGTTATTCAGTATCTACTATGAATTATTCAGTATTTACTATTAAATATTCAGTATCTAATATGACTTATACAATATCTACTCTGAATTATTTAATATCTACAGTTATTTTTTTAGTATCCACTATGAGTTATTCATTATCTACTATGAGTTATTCAGTAATTTTTATGACTTAAATAGAACCTAATGAGTTTTTCAGTATCTTTTATGAATTATTCAGTATCTATTAAAAAATATTCAGTTCATCTTCTCTAAATTCTTCAATATTTTCAATGAATTATTCAATAGTTGCTATGAGTTATTCAGTATTTACTATTCATTTATTTTATAATTTCTTATCATCCTTAACATTTTACTTTACTTTTTCTATTATCTTTGTACTTATTTTATACTTTATCATTTTTCAATTAGTTTTTTATAGTATTTTAGAATTTTTCTGTTTTACGTATATATTGTATTTATTAAATGTTGATTTTATTATAATTTTATTCCTTATTATTTCTTTTTAAACATTTAAATGCATCTGTTATGAATTTTTAGTATACGCTATGAATTTAAAGTATCTGCTATGAGCTATTCAATATCCACTATTAATCATTCAGTATCCACTCTGAATTATTTACATCTACTATGAATTATTCACATCCCACTACTTTTATATATATATTTTATACTTATATGTCAGTTTAGTATCTACTTGTCAGGAAATACCCAGGCAGGGAGACGAGGAGGCGGACACAAGTGCAGGTAGGGAAGAAACGAATAATTTAATATATATATATATATATATACATATATATATATATATATATATATATATATGTATATATATATATATATATATATATATATATATATATAAATACTTCTTGTTTGTTTAGTTTATGTTCACTAGTTCCTCTCGTTTGTTTTGGTTTACTTTATTATTACGTGTTCTTTGTTATTTGTTTATCTTTGTTATTGATTTATATATATATATATATATATATATATATATATATATATATATATATATATATATATATATAAACAGGGAGTAAATAAACAAAGAAACAAACAAAGCTAAGAACATAAACAAGGAATAAACAAGAAACTAGAAACTACCAAAAATAACCAAGAAATAACCAAAACTAAGGGAATAAACTAATAAACACAAAGCAGGGGTATCTACAAGGAGCCAAGGAAGACGGAAATAAACAAGAAACTAGAAACATGAACAAGTGATAAACATAGAAACTACGACGTGAAGAACAGAGGCTATGAAACACTGAGAAACTATGAAACACAGAGAGAGACGAAACAACAAGGGAAGGTGCAAAGACCGACGGAGACAAAGTGGCAGAGGAGGGCTATTTAAAGAAACAGGAAACACACTATAATTAGAAACACCTGGGGAAGGGGCGGAGCTACAAATGAGAAACAGGTGGAAAAGTACTGAGACGGGAGACACAGGGGAGCACAGGTCACGTGGGGAAGACACACAGAGACACGAGACGAGGCCAAGACGTGACACTACTAGTAATTGTTTAGTAACTGACATAATTGTTTCTGTTATTACTGTGAATGATATAGTAATACATATATTTCTATGCATTGCTCGGTAACTACTTTAAATTACACAGTTAATTTTCTTAGTAACCACTAAGAATTATTTCTGAAGTATTAAGTATTCAGTTAATGTACTTTTAAACTGTATTACTGAAATAACGTCAAATATTTTGTAAGCACTAAAAATATCAGTTTCTAAAGTCAAGTAAACTATAACACTAAGTAACAATAAATACAAAAGACGAGACAATTTAAGAGACAGCACAGTGCAGTACCGATACGGTATAATAAAGTGTGTAGTGAGGATAAGGTGCAGAGAATGTCTAACATACTGTAACATATAGAACATATATAATCACAGCAGTTACTGAGGTAGAGAGTTTTTAGTTTTTGAGAGTAGCAGCAAATATTGCTAATAGGAATAAAGACATTTCAGTCACAGTTTCAGAGTGTGTGTGTGTGTGTGTGTGTGAAGTTCAGTCTTTGTGTGTGTAAAGGGTGGTGGTGGGGGGGTTCAGTTCAGTTCTGAGTGAGTGTGTTGTGTGTATGGTGTGTGGGGTGGGGTTCAAGGGTTCAGTTCTGTCTTTGTGTGTTGAGGAGTCTGACTGCCTGGTGGAAGAAGCTGTTGCAGAGTCCAGTAGTGGAGGCTCTGTGTGTTGAGGAGTCTGACTGCCTGGTGGATGAAGCTGTTGCAGAGTCTAGTAGTGGAGGCTCGGATGCTCCTGTATCTTCTGCCGGACGGCATCAGAGCGAAGAGTTCGTATGAGTCAGTATTAACTGTAAAGTATTCCTTAACTACTACAAATTACTCTTAATGTACTGTTAAACTGTAGTAGTAAATTTAAGTTCATAAGGGGATAATTTGTTAATAGTTGTAATAGTTGAGGAATACAGTACAGTATATACAGTTCAGTTATATATTGCACTACTGAAAGCTGTCTCTGCAGCAGCGTCTGAACTGGACATGGATAATAAAATGTAACTCTGACCCATTTTAAAGAGAGAAAGAGGCTTTTGGAGGAATTCTGGATTCTGAAAGCTGGATGAGAACTCATCCTTTACTGCAGCCAGATGCTCTTTCCCACAGCGCAGCACAGCGCAGCACAGCACAGTCCAGCTGGACCTGAGTAAACGCTGTAGGTGGTAAACGCAGGGCTGGGGCTGGAGCTCAGCACAGTCAGTAATGTGAGGCCGACCGCAGCCACGTTCCTCCACTGTTACCATCAACCTCCAAACTAGGGCTGCACGATTTGGGCAAAATATCTAATTGCGATTTTTCCACAGAATATTGCGATTGCGATTTAAATTGCGATTATTTTTAATCCATCAAAAACCTAAACCTGTATTAGTGGTTACCATACCTATCAAATAAATTTATAAACTTCTTCCACATAAAATATTCACAGGTATCTCAGATTAAATGCAGTTTTCAGTTTTATTTTTAAATTGCAAGTAACAACAAAATAAATAACAAGGTTTAACTGCAACATCAGTAACTGTAAAGTCTGAGTTTTGAGATGCATTTTTACAATATAAATTAACTTAAAAGTAAATCAGTTTTTTTGCACATTAAATGCAAAAGTAGCATCATTAATGCTTGCATGCACAAAAGGTATAACTGCAACATCAGTAACTGACTGGTCCGCTGTGGACAGTAATGCCTTAGCAGAAAAGCTAAAAAAAAAGCAAAATATCGGTTTTATCCTAAACTCTTTGAGTTTTGAGATGCATTTTTACAAATAAATGAACTTAAAAGTAAATCAGTTTTTAGCTGTTAGCTTCATACTGGTAGCTACCAGTGTTGGGCACGTTACTTTGAAAAAGTAATTAGTTATAGTTATTCATTACTTCTCCAAAAAAGTAACTGAGTTACTAACAGAGTTACTCCACTATAAAAGTAATTAGTTACCAGTAAAAGTAACTAATCGCGTTACTTTTTAATATTCGCCCATCAAAAAAGGAAATCAATTATACATTTACTATTAGAAAAATAACAAACGAAAATAAACCCAAAATGTTGACAAAAATATAATCTAACGAATTTAAAAAAAATAAAACGAAATTCTCCACACAACCAAAGAAAATTACTAAAACTTGTAATACTGAAAAAAACGGAAAAAACGGAAAAACGCGTCTGGGGATGAAATTAAACATACCAAGCCACCCTCAAAGGAAATATGTATATATAAACAAAAAAAATAATGGACAAAAACAACAATCTAATGACCGTTAAAATGGTATTAATATAACAACAGCCTTGCCAAAAGAGAATAGAGCTTAGATCAGGCCCAAAACGTGCACGTTTTGCAAGAGAGAAAGAAAGAGAGAGAGAGATTTCTGGTGTGAGTTACTACTCACAGGTAAATATTCTCACGCTGTATCTGCTGTTTCTCTTTCATCTGCCTGGCGCTCATATTGTAATCCCATAGATAGTTCTGCAGTTTCTCAGTGTTTTCTGTCGTATTTTGCGGCTAGCGCGAGCGCTTTACACAAGAACTAACGCCACGGACCAGGTGCCACGCGCTCGGCACAACACCGCCCGCTGTACAACTCCGCTGTACAACAGCGCTTTTAAATTAATTTAACACGAAAATGAGGGTATTCTATCAGTAATTTCAGTTAGTTGTAGTTAGTTTTATAAACACAAAATACAGTTCGAGATAGTTATGTTATTTTCTTTTAATTGCCGTTTTTATCAGATTCAGTTAACACAAATGTTTTTCACTTTCAGTTTTCGCTATTTCGTTCGCTTTAGTGAACAATAACAATTGGTTACTTAGCAACATTATGATTAGCACACCAAAGCTTTATATAAAATAAAAATAGGAGCCCGATTTCGGGTCGGTCCTCGGGTCAGGTCAGGTTCGGGCAGAAAATCTAAGCTCTAAAAGAGAAAGCAGCAGCACCACAAACATCGGAGCAGCTAAAAAGAGCTTAACGTCCTTAATTCGGAACTTGGCTTGTCCACGGCAATCACTGAATTGATTAGAGCAGCAAATCGTCACAATTGTGCCTCACTTCACCACGCCAAACCACAGGCACAGCGGCCAGAAGCTGTTTTAACGCCGTTACTCCCAACACTGGTACAAACTGATATTTATTTATACTGTTTATATATTACTTTTATATTTTATTTAATAATCCCCAAATACTAATAAAATTACAATATAACGAATTCCAAAAGATATAAACGAAAAACGGCACGCAATAGCAGAAATAAAATAAAGAAATATTATTTCTGCCCCAAAAAGACGCGTCGTCACCCCGGCGATGTGTGCGGCGCAAACCGATTAACCCACGCGCGGAGCTTTAAACAGGCAGAGCTGCAGCTGCTGACACGCGTGCAGCACTGTGTGATTATAACAGTGTAACTTGTGGTACATCATAAAGATCATAGTGTGATTTGTTGTATTAAAACAGATCTACCTCACAGACCATTTTCTGGAGCACCATCTGACAGAGCGCAAAGGAAAGCGGAGGGAATTCTCTGCTGACCCGGCGCGAGTTCGGGCATCAAGTCAGGTTCGGGTTCGCAGACAATCTGAACTCTACAACGCATTTAAACAATTGCACAGTGTCCGCCTGGCTTTAAATTATTTTATCCAAGTCTTCCACTCATGTCCAAGCGCCACTTTAAATTTAATTCACCCTGATGTAGCTGCAATGGAGAGAGCGGCAGTGCATGCTGGCTTCGTTGCGTTGAACGCAGCCCCGCCCTCCAGTGAAAAAAATATTCAAATGAATCCAGCCCCTGCTGCATCAGGCCAATCGGAGAAGAGCAGGCGGTGTGCTCACACACACACACAAGCCTCTCAGACACAGAACAGGCGCTTTTAACCACATAAGTTGGAAACACTTGCAGGCTATTGGCTAATTCAAATCGCAGCTCCTGCGATTGAAAAATCGCGTCCATTCAAATCGCGATTTCGATTAAAAAACGATTAATCGTTCAGCCCTACTCCAAACCACAGCCAGGTCCCCAACCACCAATCACCACCCGTCTGCTCACGTCCTGAAACGCCTCATCTCCAGCCTGACTGTCAGCTCCAGCCTGAGGGTGAACTGTGTACAGCACAGTACAGAATTCACACCGCCTGCACACTGACCTCTGTTTACACCACTCACAACACCGCCATGGGGACGGATCCAGTTCCAGAAATCACCATCAACATCTGCATCTCACTCACTGTGTGCCGTGCACAATTCATGGAAACGCTGCAATCTGAATGCTGGGTAAAGGTGTCAAATATTGCTATAGGATTTACAAAATACTTCAAGCATCAAGCTTTTTACTTTTTAATTAAAAGCGTAAAAGTACATCAACACTCATCCACACACCTGTGAGAAGCAGCAGCCAATAGTGCACAGCGTACTCTCAACCGGAAACAACCCCGTCCACCTGGAGGACTGCATCCATTTCATTTTCTGGGCAATTTAGAGTATCCAATTTACTTGATCTCAATGTTATTTTTTTATGCGCCTGCCTAATTTTGTTTAAATAATTATTGATCACTTTCTGTAAATCCTATAAACTGATATACAGCTTGTATAAATTAAATAAAAGAGACCACTTCAGTTTCTGAATCGGTTTCTCTGATTTTGCTATTTATAGGTTTATGTTTCAGTAAAATGAACATTGTGTTTTATTTCTCCCAAATTCCAAATAAAAATAGTGTCATTTAGAGCATTTATTTGCAGAAGATGAGAAATGGCTGAAATAACAAAAAAAAAAGATGCAGAGCTTTCAGACCTCAAATAATGCAGAGAAAACAAGTTCATATTCACAAAGAGAGTTTTAAGAGTTCAGAAATCTATATTTGGTGTAATAACCCTGTTTTTTATTCACAGTTTTCATGCATCTCGCTGTGTTCTCCTCCACCAGTCTTACACACTGCTTTTGGATAACTTTATGCTGCTTTACACTCCTGGCGCAAAAAAAATTCAAGCAGTTCAGTTTGGTTTGATGGCTTGTGATCATCCATCTTCCTCTTGATTATATTCCAGAGGTTTTCAGTTTGGTAAAATCAAAGAAACTCATCATTTTTAAGTGGTCTCCTATTTAAAGGTGCCAAAACTTTTTCATACCACTGTACTTCACGATGAATGTACAGTACACACTGCTGTCTAATGCCTTTTTTTCACTGTGCATTCTGGGAACAGCAGGTCTAAAGCAGTGAACTGGATAAAACAGTGTGCACGCTGGCTTTTAGCCTAGTAGCACAAATTCTGGACTATCCTAAAGAATTCCAGGCGTAATTGCGTCATTGCATCACCATCATGGCAGTAAATCTGTAGCATTAATACAGATTTATAAGACGGCTGCTCCTTTTTTCATTCCCTTCTGCCTCGTATCAGTCAGCTCTGGACCAGCCTTGCGTTCCAGAAGCGAGTAATATGGTGCAGCGAGGCACCGGCATGCATCACCCCTTCTACAGGGTTTTGTACTGTGGGCCCTAAAATTAATTTTATCTATTAACTCAAGTATTTTCAAACAGTTTCTGTTGATGCATTATTTACAAATATGTTTATGCAATGTTTACTGCATTCGTTGCTGTTATAAAACAAATTTTAACTGTTTGTAACCTTTATAAAGGGTTTATAAATGGTTTACAATTACTTTATTAATGGTTACTAATTAGGTTGTAAATGCAACCTAATTAGTAACCATTAAAATCATTAATAATCAGTTATAACACATACGTAGAAAGGTCAACAGGCATTTTGAGGCATTTACAGCCTAATTAGTACCCATTAATAAACTAATTGTAAACCATTTATAAACCCTTTATAAAGGTAGTCTTATTGTAAAGTGGTACCAACTGTTTAAACTGTAGACTATTGGATCTATTGATTCAGCTGAAACATTGTTCCACTCTGAATTCAGTCCCTTACTCACAGAAAAACATTGATGCAATGTTTAAGGCAGTTGTTGCTGTTACTAAAAACTGTTTCTTATCCACAAGTTTGTCGAACATTGTATGCAATGTTTACGCAATGTTTACAGCAATTGCTGCTGTTATAAAACCTATTATCTTTAAAACAGTAGAGTTTATAGATAAAGTAAAAACATGCTCTTAAAATTAATTTTAACAGATTTTAACTCAAGTAATTTGCGATCGTTACTATTGGTCCGTTCACCACAAAGCATCAAATCAGCTTCCACTTTCTAGTGCTGAGAAAAAGCGCAAAATATCAATATGTTCTAAAATAAACTTTAAAACAGCAAAGTTTATAGATAAAGTAAAAACATGCTCTTAAAATAACTTTTATCATATTTTAACTTCAAACATTGTATGCAATGTTTAAGGCAGTTGTTGCAGTATTAAAACACATTATCTTCAAAACAGTACAGTTTGTAGATAAGGTAAAAACATGCTCTTAAAACTAATTTTCGCAGATTTTAACTCAAGTAATTTCAACCGTTTCTATTGGTCTGTTCACCACAACGCATTTGGATCAGCTGCCACTTTCCATTGCATAGAAAAAGTGCAAAAGATCATGAGTTTGTCGAACGTTGTATGCAATGTTTACGCAATGTTCTAAAACATATCTTTAAAACAGCAAAGTTTATAGATAAAGTATAAACCTGCTCTTAAAATAAATTTTATCATATTTTAACTTCGAACATTGTATGCAATATTTACGCAATGTAAAAGGAAGTTGTTGCAGTATTAAAACATACCTTATAACAGTACAGTTTATAGATAGAAGTAGAAGTAAAAACATGCTCTTAAAATTAATTTTAACAGATTTTAACTCTAGAAATTTCGATCGTTTCTATTAAACCGTTCACCACAAAGCATCTGAATCAGCTGCCACTTTTCAGTGCAGAGAAAAAGTGCAAAAGATCATGAGTCTGTCGAACATTGTATGCAGTGTTTATGCAATGTTCTAAAACATATCTTTAAAACAGAAAAGTTTATAGATAAAGTAAAACATGCTTTTAAAAATTGTTTAACATATTTTAACTTTGAACATTGTATGCAATGTTTATGCAATGTTTATGCAATGTTTAAGGCAGTTGCTGCTGTTATAAAACATATTATCTTTAAAACAGTACAGTCTATAGATAAAGTAAAAACATGCTCCTAAAATTAATTTTAACAGATTTTAACTCTAGCAATTTCGACCATTTCTATTGGTCCATTCACCACAAAGCACCTGGATCAGCTGCCACTTTCCAGTGCATATAAAAAGCGTGCAATGTTTAAGACACCCATTAAACTATAGAAAAAAAAATGGACAAATTTCCTAAATTATATTTCAACTATTAACTACTAACTCAAATATTTTGCAGTGAAAAAAAGCGCAAAAGATCATGCGTTTGCCGAACATTGTAAGCAATGTTTATGTAATGTTATAAAACATATCTTTAAAACAGTATGGTTTATATATAAAGTAAAAACATGGTCTTAAAACTAATTTTATTTTCTACCATTTCTATTGGTTCGTTCACCACAAAACATCCGAATCAGCTTCCACTTTCCAGTGCATAAAAAGAGTGTTAAAGATGAGTTTGTCCATGTTTACGCAATGTGTAAGGCAGTTGCTAGATAAAGTAAAAACATGCTCTTAAAATTTTAACAGATTTCAACTCAAGTCATTTTCGACTGTTTCTATTGGTCCGTTCACCACAAAGCATCCGGATCAGATGCCACTTTCCAGTGCTGATAAAAAGCGTTATGTTGTTTTGGATAATCCTCCTAACTGTAAGCAGCTCTAATCCGAAAAGCGTTCCTGAACCATCCTCTCCGCGCTCTCGCGCTCCTAATGAGTCAAGTGCGTGTTAAAGCGCGCGCCCCCTGCCCCAACACAGATGGTCCTGGTTGAACCCCCCAGCCCTGGAAGCCCATCTGGAGCAGACCCGAGCCCCAGACCCCTGCAGCAGCTGCGCACGAGCATGCATGCGCAGGAGGGTAACGGTGAGGGGATAGAAGGCTGCAGGGGTCAGTCCAAGGCTCCGGTGGTCTCCGGGGGTCTGAAGAACGGACGGTGACTTACCCAGGAACATGCTGCTGCTCTCCATGGCTCATCACACACTCCTTTCCCCGGCTACCACACACACACTGCTGCTGCTGCTGCTCCTGCACGCGCTGCCAGCCGCTCCATGATCTCAGCGCGACTGCGAGGGTGTGTGTGAGAGAGAGAGAGAGAGAGTCTGCAAGAGCGAGCGCGCGCGCGTGTATGTGTGTGTGTGTGTGTGTGTGTGTGTGTGTGTGTGGCTGCGTCTGGAAGCGCCCGCGCGCGTTTGTGTGTGCGTCTGCCACACTACACTGTGGCCTGTCCCTCCCCCTTTCTCTCTCTCTCTCTCTTTCTCTGTTTAACCCTCACTCTCTCTCTCTCTTTCTCCTCTTCT